>NC_025998.2:56546259-56624402 GCF_000442705.2 Elaeis guineensis | reverse complement strand
AAAGTCAAAGGCCCGGTTCTTTAGACCAGATGGGGGGAAAGGCCTTATAGCATCCTAATGTGCCCCCACAGCCATGTCAGGAACAGGAGGAGGACCCCGTCCTGATATGAGCAAAGTCAAAGGCCTGGTTCTTTTAGACCGGATGGGGGGAGAGGCCTTACAGTGCCCTAACGTGCCCCCACAGCCATGTCAGGAACAGGAGGAGGACCTCGTCTTGACATGAGCAAAGTCAAAGGCCTGATTCTTTTAGACCGGATGGGGGGAGAGGCCTTACAGTGCCCTAACGTGCCCCCACGGCCATGTCAGGAACAGGAGGAGAACCCCACCCTGACTTGAGCAAGGTCGAAGGCTCGGACTCCTACGGGAGCCGAGCTCCGTCCGTAACTTCTGCAGCAAGGGAGACTCCACCCGGACTCCTACGGGTGCCGGGCTCCGTCCGTGACTTCTGCAGCATGGGAGACTCCGCCCGGACTCCTACGGGAGCCGGGCTCCGTCCGTGACTTTCACAGCAAGGGAGACTCCGCCCGGACTCCTACGGGAGCCGGGCTCCGTCCGTGACTTCTGCAGCAAGGGAGACTCCGTCCGAACTCCTACGAGAGCCGGGCTCCGTCCGTGACTTTCGCAGCAAGGGAGACTCCGCCCGGACTCCTACAAGAGCCGGGCTCCATCCGTGACTTCCGCAGTAAGGGAGACTCCGCCCGAACTCCTACAGGAGTCGGGCTCCATCCGTGACTTCTGCAGCAAGGGAGACTCCGCCCGGACTCCTACGGGAGCTGGGCTCCGTCCGTGACTTCTGCAACAAGGGAGACTCCGCCCAGACTCCTACGGGAGCCGGGCTCCGTCCGTGACTTCTGCAGCAAGGGAGACTCAGCCCGGACTCCTACGGGAGTCGGGCTCCGTCCGTGACTTCCGCAGCAAGGGAGACTCCGCCCGGACTCCTACGGGAGCCGGGCTCCATCCGTGACTTTTGCAGCAAGGGAGACTTCGCCCGAACTCCTACGGGAGTCGGGCTCCGTCCGTGACTTCCGCAGTAAGGGAGACTCCGCCCGGACTCCTACGGGAGCCGGGCTCCGTCCGTGACTTCTGCAGTAAGGGAGACTCCGCCCAGACTCCTACGGGAGCCGGACTCCGTCTGTGACTTCTGCAGCAAGGAAGGCTCCGCCCGCCATGGCAATGGCCCTTACGTGCCCCCGCGGGAACGGGGGGAGAACCTCATCCTGATTGTGACGAAACTCGGTCACCCAACAAGATCGGATGAAGGGAAAAAGCCCCTCAGCGGCACCTCCACGCTCTTATGCAACCCCGCAAAAAGCGAGGGTAGGGCCCTCACTCTGAGAAGAGTAGGAAAATTAAAAAGGAAGGGTGACGAGCTACGACAGAAATAGATGAAGGACAGACCACACCAGAGACCTAAAGAACTTCGTCCCAACAAAGACAGGGAGTTCCTACCAAACACCCCCGGCCTCTAAGAAGACTCCCTACACAGGTCAAGAAGACAGCGACGTCCTCGAAGTAATGCGGAGTCTAGACCATCAAGCTCGGGCTTGCAGCCATCTATGATGAGGAAGGCAAGCTAACGCATCGACGACCGAGCGCCTCCCATCGACGTCAGCATCAGACAAGTCGAACGACAAGAAAAGTTCGACGGACGATAATTTAAGACAATGCGCGGACGAGGTAACACAAAACACCCTTTTCATTCTATTTCCAAAATACACACTACAAAGCCCGAAAGGCCAAGAAAAGAAAAGCAAAACGACAAAAGCGAGACAAAACAATAAAAAGGGAAGTATATACACAAAAAGATGAAAAGATGAAAAGAGCTCTAAGGAGGCTCTGCTCCCTTCGACCTAGAGTTATCTGCTCCACCCCTCATCCAGGACTGCCTTAGATTCTCAATTTCTTCTTCTAGCTCCCCCTTCTCTGCAGCGCATCCTGGAGCACCCGACGAAGTCGCTGGCTCTCGGCCTCCGCCTCTCGACGCCTCTTCCTTAAGACCTCAGATTCTGCCTCCGCATCCACGACGGCCCGCTGCTCGTATGCCAGTTGGATCTTCAGTTATTGCAGCTCGGCTGTCTTTTCCCCGAGGGCGACAGAAATCTCTTCAACGGTTCCCCTTAGGGACTGGAGCTCATCAGAATCTCGGGCGGAAGTAAGCTGAGCCCTGTTGGCCAACTGCCTCTGGAGACGGGCGACTTCATCGGTCGCCGCCCTGAGTCTCCCTTTATATTCCTCCACCTGCCTGCGCCAGCTGGCCCGATGCACGTCGTGGCTCACCTCGACGTTCTGAAGCTGCTGCTGAAGGTCGGAGACCTTCTTCGACCACTCCTGGTCACCGTCGACCCGGGCCAAGAGCCGGGACGAACTTCCTTTCAGCTGGCCGATCTTCCCCTTCGCGGCTGACAGTTCCGCCTTGAGGGCGCTAATCCTGGCGGCCTGAGCCCAAATTCGATCACTGGCACTCTTCTTGCATTCCTCAAGCTCCTTCGCAAAATCTGCCTTCCTCCGGCTATACTCCATGATCCCATTCACGTGGAGATTCCGAAAGTGGGTGGCCTCCGCGGTGGCTTCAGAATGACCTTCCCTCAATCTGCGAAGCTCGCCTTCCATCTTCTTTGACTTCTTTGTCAAGTGAAGGACTTCCTTCTTCAGCCGCTGGATCGTCGACTTCAGCGGGATCCCCAGGGGCAGGAGAAGTGCTTCTGCGGGACACTGCCATCGGAAGGCAAAAGCATCAAAGCACGACTCATCGCAGGAAGAAAAGCAGAGAGAAGAAGGGGAGGGAGGAGAAGCCATCCACGATAAGAAATTCAACTTCATTGATTGGATGATTTTTGAAGACAAAAAAGAAAAGAAAAATTATGATGAAATAAAAGTACAAGATCAGAGGTCTCAGACCTTAGGGGTGGGGGTTGGAGAACTCGACATCCCCGGCAAGGGGGCTGCGATAGCAGTGGTGGCTGGCGAGGGACCGACCTCGTCTTCGGACTCCTCGCCGCCTAGGAAGCTGAGGTCGAGCTCTGAAAATTTTCTGGCCACCTTCTCTTGGCAGAGCTCGAACCCCTTGATGAACGCCTCCTGGCCAAATTGGACATTCAGGTCCCTCATCTCCGTGGAGGCCTTGAATTTCTCTACCGCAAGGACTCTGGCCTCCAAGACTAGGATCGAAATTTGCTCAGCCAAGTTGGCTACCTCGGCCTCCGCCTTTCTCGCCGACTCCTCCAAGGTCTGCCTCTCCTCCTCCCGGGCTTGTTTCTCCCTTTCCAGGGCCTCTTGGAGGGCGACTACTTCGGTCGTCTTTGCTTGGAGGCGAGCAACCTCGGCCCGACAGTGCTCCTCCACTTGGAGGATGTCCCTCCTCGCACGGTTCACCACCTCGATATTGGCGAGGAGCTGGTGCCCAATCTGCAAGGGCAGCTAGGGGATCAGAACAAAGGCCGAATAGTCATGTAAATAAAGATTTGCTTACCTCAAGGAAGGACTCTAAAGAGACCCAGGCTCGCTGCTCAGGATCGGTGTGGTCGATCCTTTCGATGACATCGGGCAGAATGCAGCCGTCGATCAACCGCCTGATCAAGTCCCTGTCATTGAAGGGATTCTTCGGCCCCTCTTCGGAGCAGAGGGACTCGTCAGCGGCAGTTCGACGGCTACTCACCCTGCGAGCCACCGACTTCCTTCTCTTCCCCCTCTCGGCCATGAGCGCCTCCATGGAGCGGACCCCCGAAACAGGGGCCCCAATCGGCAGACTCCTCGAGGAGGCCTGGGGAGCCGTTGCCTCAGCATCCGAGGGAATGTCAATCGTTGGATCCGCCTGGGTGGGTGCGGCCAAGCTCGACTCCTCCGCCCTGGCCCTCTTCGCCGATCCGAAGGTCGCGACACCCTTTCTTTTGTGGGCCCTGAGGCCCCTGGCAAGCATTCGCACTGCCTCAGCGTCCATTCCTTAAAAAAAAAAAAAAGAAAAGAGAAGAAGAAAAAGAAGCAAACCAACCAATCAAGAGCCAGAAATCGAAAAAAAAAAAGAAGAGAGAAAAGAGAAGAAAAGAAGAAAGAGAGGAGAAAAAGAGAGAGAAGGAAGAAGAGGTAAAAAAGAGAAAGAAAAAGAAGAAAGGCATGAAAAAAGAAGATAAAGGAAAAGATGAAATACTCGCAGGATCCTGGGGGCTCAGGCCAATGTTGAATAGAAATTGCTCGCTCAGAAGATTGGGAAGGGAAGGAGCGGAATAGGCAAGAAGCTTCTGGGCAGCCTGGAGGTCATCCTCCCCCAGGCTGGGGGCCCGACAGACAGAATCCCTCAGAGAGCCCCAAGGGGGCAAGCCCAGCCTCAGGGTCGGACAGTGGACGAAGAGGTATTTCCCCTTCCAATTGTGGATTGAAGAAGGGGCACCTTTCAGCAACCCCTTCTTGCCGAACTGGGGGAAAAAGTACCACCAGTCCTTCGCCGAAGGATGGCGCTTGAAAGTATAGAAGTGCCTAAACAGGGAGAGGGACGGTTGGACCTCGACTACGTGGCAAAGGGAGAGAAATCCTATCAAAAACCTAAAAGAATTTGGGGCCACAGAAGCCAAGGAGATGTCTAAGAAGCGGAAGAGGGCGACAACAAAGGAAGGAAGTGGAAGCCAGAGTCCGGCACGGAACGCCTCCTGATACAAACAAAAATGACCGAATGGGGGAGTGCTAGCCCAGTCAGAAGGGCTAGGCAGCTCCAGGTCGTACTCCGGAGGAACTCCATACTGAACCCTTATCAGAAGGAGTTCCTCCGGAGTCAGGGAACATGGAATGGTGCCCGGTGCAAAAATCGGGCGGAGTCCAACCCCAGATGCGGGTTTGTCTACAGAGCAAGGGACCTGGGGGTTCGAGGCGGAAGAACTCCCGAAACTGTAGGGAGCAGAAGAGCCGGATGACATTTCGAGTAGCTTCGAATGAGGGCTCTAAAGATCCCGAAGAAGACGGACAGGATGAGGGGCGAGGGGTCACAGGAAACTAACTCGGAGGAATACGAAAAATAATGGCGAAGAAGAAGTCCCTAAGCGGTGGGAAGAAGGATGAAGGTGCTGGAACTAATTTAGATCGCTCTGAGGGACCAGAGGGACGAATACAGGGACGATTTGGAGGGTGCCTACGGCTCGAGAAGATACCAACTGAAACAGGGCTCTCGAAGGGAAGGCAGACACTGATAAAACTCTGGAACGGAATAGGGCCCCTAAAGGTGGAAGGACGGGTTTAAATAGACCCTGGGATCTGGTGCCATAGTGATCGCGAATCCCCCCAGGTCAGCCCGCGCCCGACACGTGTCCCACTCCCCTCGGTGGGTGGCTAAAAGCGGCTGACGGATCGGCAGAGCCATTATGGCACCGTACCTGGGCCAGTGTACCGGCGGGAATTTCGAAGGGTCCCTTCGTATCACCCCGATTCGAAAAGACTCCAGCACGCGCACATTTAATGCCAAAATATATGGGGGCGGCCGAGCGCAGGATTCGAGGGGACAACTTCGGCTATGCCAATCTCTCTGTACTTCCTTCATTCGAAATTCAAACTCGAAAGTAGGGGGACTGGTGTTGGGTATAAAATACCCACGACCGAAGTTCTCAGCAGAATCAACTCCGACAGGACTCCGCCCGGACTCCCACGGGAGCCGAGCTCCGCCCACGACTGCAACCCCAAGGGGGACTCCGCCCGGACTCCTACGGGAGCCGGGCTCCGTCGCCAACTTCAACCGTCGGTAAGATCCGTCTGGACTCCTACGGGAGCCGGACTTCGCACCTGACTTTAATTGCAGGAGGACTCCGCCCGGACTCCTACGGGAGCCGGGCTCCGTCCGCGACTTCAACTCCGAGAGGACTCCGCCCAGACTCCTACGGGAGCCGGGCTCCGCCCACAACTTCAACTGTAAGGAGGACTCCGCCCGGACTCCTACGGGAGCCGGGCTCCGTCACCAACTTCAACCGTCGGTAAGATCCGTCCGGACTCCTACGGGAGCCGGACTTCGCACCTGACTTTAATTGCAGGGGACTCCACCCGGACTCCTACGGGAGCCGGGCTCCGTCGCCAACTTCAACCGCCAGTAAAATCCGTCCAGACTCCTACAGGAGCCGGACTTCGCACCTGACTTTAATTGCAGCAGGACTCCGCCCGGACTCCTACAGGAGCCGGGCTCCACCCGCGACATCAACTCCGAGAGGACTCCGCCCGGACTCCCACGGGAGCCAGGCTCCGCCCACGACTCCAACCCCAAGGGGGACTCCGCCCGGACTCCTACGGGAGCCGGGCTCCGTCGCCAACTTCAACCGCCGGTAAGATCCGTCCGGACTCCTACGGGAGCCGGACTTCGCACCTGACTTTAACTGCAGGAGGACTCCACCCGGACACCTACGGGAGCCGGGCTCCACCCACGACTTCAACTCCGAGAGGACTCCACCCGGACTCCCACGGGAGCCGGGCTCCGCCCACAACTCCAACCCCAAGGGAGACTCCGCCCGGACTCCTACGGGAGCCGGGCTCCGTCGCCAACTTCAACCGTCGGTAAGATCCGTCGGACTCCTACGGGAGCCAGACTTCGCACCTGACTTTAATTGCAGGAGGACTCCGCCCGGACTCCTACGGGAGTCGGGCTCTGCCCGGACTCCTACGGGAGTCAGGCTCCACCCGTGACATCAACTCCGAGAGGACTCCGCCCAGACTCCTACGGGAGCCGGGCTCCGCCCACAACTTCAACCGTAAGGAGGACTCTGCCCGGACTCCTACGGGAGCCGGGCTCCGTCGCCAACTTCAACCGCCGGTAAGATCCGTCCGGACTCCTACGGGAGCTGGACTTCGTACCTGACTTTAATTGCAGGGGACTCCACCCGGACTCCTACGGGAGCCAGGCTCCGTCGCCAACTTCAACCGTCGGTAAGATCCGTCCGGACTCCTACGGGAGCCGGACTTCGCACCTGACTTTAATTGCAGGAGGACTCCACCCGGACTCTTACGGGAGCCGGGCTCCGCCCGCGACTTCAACTCCGAGAGGACTCCGCCCAGACTCCTACGGGAGCCGGGCTCTGCCCACAACTTCAACCGCAAGGAGGACTCCGCCCGGACTCCTACGGGAGCCGGGCTCTGTCGCCAACTTCAACCGTCGGTAAGATCCGTCCGAACTCCTACGGGAGCCGGACTTCGCACCTGACTTTAATTGCAGGGGACTCCGCCCGGACTCCTACGGGAGCCGGGCTCCGTCGCCAACTTCAACCACCGATAAGATCCGTCCGGACTCCTACGGGAGCCGGACTTCGTACCTGACTTTAATTGTAGGAGGACTCCCCCCGGACTCCTACAGGAGCCAGGCTCCGCCTGCGACTTCAACTCCGAGAGGACTCTGCCCAGACTTCTACGGGAGCCGGGCTCCGCCCACAACTTCAACCGCAAGGAGGACTCCGCCCGGACTCCTACGGGAGTCGGGCTCCATCGCCAACTTCAACCGCCGGTAAAATCCATCCAGACTCCTACGGGAGCTGGACTTCGCACCTGACTTTAATTGCAGGGGACTCCGCCCGGACTCCTACGGGAGCCGGGCTCCGTCGCCAACTTCAACCACCGGTAAGATCCGTCCGGACTCCTATGGGAGTCAGACTTCGCACCTGACTTTAACTGCAGGAGGACTCTGCCCGGACTCCTATGGGAGCCGGGCGCGTAGGAGTCTGGGCTCCGCCCGCGACTTCAACTCCGAGAGGACTCCGCCCGGACTCCCATGGGAGCCGGGCTCCGCCCACGACTCCAACCTCAAGGAGGACTCCTCCCGGACTCCTATGGGAGCCGGACTCCATCATCAGCTCCGACCGCTGCCGAACTTCAGCCGACGGATCTGCGCTCTCAGGCGCGACACAGCAACCATCGTGATCCCGCTCCACTTCCTGCGGTGGATTCCGCGCTGTTCCATCACTCCCTGACAGGCCGTAGTAACGGTCACAGCACTGCTCCACTTCCTACGACGGATCCCGTGCAGCTCCATTACTCCCTGGTAGGCCACAATAACGGCCACAATCCTGCTCCACTTCTTGCGATGGATACCGCACGATTCTTCCATCCGCTGGCAAGTCACGACAACGGACGCCGCTCCACTCCCCACGGCAGACTCCACGTGGCACACCCCGGTGATAGCCACGGATCCACTCCACTACTCTTCGCAACAAACTCCGCCTGACCCTGGGCAGCCCGCTGCCAGACGGTTACAGATATCGCTATCAGGCTACTGCCCCCTCCACCTATAAAAGGGGGCCCCAGATATGTTATTCGATAAGCTCTCATTTTTTACCTCAAAACTCTGCTAAATTGTCCATTCGAGCACTCCATTCTTGTTGAGGCAGAGAACTGACTTGAGCGTCGGAGGGTCTTGCCGGAGCAACCCCACCTCCGGTTTAGACTTCCTTTGCAGGTCCCGGCAGCGACCGCGACTCCCTCGACTCCAGCTTCTCCGGTGCGAGCGGATTTTTGCACCAACAATAAATAATAAAAATTATTTAGCCTTATTCATCATAAGATTATATCTCCTAATAAACTCTTATATTATGATAATATCCTTAAGATTACTTTAATCAATAAAGAAAGATTTATCATGTAATCTTTAAATTGGTTCTGACCAAACGATCACTATAACTAGGACGATAGCGATATCTAGTGTAAGTCATTGTGCCGTATGTGTTGGTTGTCCTCGTAATAAAATGGTGTGGAGATACTAACATAGAATAAAGATGAGATGTAGGAGTACATCATCACTGAATGTGACCAACTGCGGAGCACTCTACTGTCATGAGTAGCTCATAAAGGATATGGGTATAAGTATCCCTCGGACCTGAGATCACCACGGTGATTTGTAAGCAACTCACTATATTTTGGTGCTAGACTAACTAAATTTTTAATTCAATAATGAAAAATTTTTGGATACCATCAAATATTTATTAAATCAGTGTGTGAGTCAAGATGGGATTGATCCCACCGAATTAGTAGGAGTTAATGTATCAATGTATTTAAATTTAGCAAAACCTGATCCCAGGTAATCCATGTGATGGATTTAAAAAAGATTGAAATATAATGTAGATGACTTATCTAGGATTGATAGTTAAATCTTAGGTCATCCTTGAGCATTAGGGTCAAAGGGATGAATTATATGGTAACCATACGTCAATAGGTTCTTGAATGTTGCTTCACCTTCATTCGTTCTATCTGGATGTTGAGTCATCATTGCTAGATGGTTACATCGATTGATTCAAAAAGTTATTCTTATGCTACCATCTTAGATTTAAACCTATAGAGTCACACTTAAAAGAAGTTTCTGACTGATCATATAGCTGATCAACGATTGAAAATTATTCAAGGACTTAATCGTCAATTTGATTGATGGTTAACCTTATGCAAAAGTTATAATAAATTAATTTATCAAGTATTAGTAAATTAATAAAAGATTTATTAGTAATTAGATTACTGATTAACTTAATTTGATTGAGTAAAGAGAATTAAATAAAATCTAATTGAATTAGATTCAATTAGGTTTGACCCAATTAGGTTATTAGATGACCTAATCGCTATGGAAGAATTATCCTTGATTTGATCAGGACTTTGATTTCATCAATTTTTAATTTAATTAAAATTTGATTAATAATTTATAAACCTAATTAAATTGAGTTTTATATATTTTATTTGGGCTAAATCAGATATGATTTGGTTTGGATTCAAATAAGAAAATTAAGAGTCCTTATTGGAATAGGACTCTTCTCCCACGCACCTCCCACTTTGATGTCATATATCCTCACGCACAAATAGGTTTTGTATGAGATTTTTTCACACCAAAGAGTTCTTTCCCTTCTCTATCTCACATCCAAATTTGGATAGGATCAAGTTTTAAATGGTATGTTCAAATCTCATTTGAAATAAGATACTATATAGATAATGTTTGACATTAGCTCTAAGACCTTGCCACCAACTTATTTTTTTCTCCTTATATGTGGGACATTTTGAGAATATTATTTGTAGGAGATCAGTTGGAGAACTAATTTACCATGTAAAAATATGGGAAGGGGCATCCCATATTTTTTTAGCATGTTTTGGTATGAATTTTTGAGTATGGGTGACTGTTAGATGTGTGCCCTAGATGCCAGATTGGCTGACACATTCCTGTACAAATGTAAGGACAAATTTATAATTTTGACTATAAATGAGTAAAAGAGTTATTCTACTATCACATTGTGTACATTATGTCTGTGATACATCCTTTGAGTTAGTAGGAATGTTAATTCATATTTTCAAGAGTTGGAAATTTAAGGTATGAATTTACATAACTAACTCATAAACAGCTCCTGACCATAGGATCATCAAGAGGATGGTGATTGATCCAGAAGATTGGTGTACGATCACTTCCTTAGGATAGATGTGTCTTGAGTCTATGGTGTGGAGACACCAGAGCAAGAGTATAGACTTTTGTTGAGAATGAGAGTACTAAGCGTGACCACCTCGAGCAGTCATAAGGAAGTCTACCTTCTCATCGATGACTAGCTCGATGCTGCAGCTGTGTGTCTAGTTCTTCAACCTGAGGTACATCGATAGTTCACTTTGAGTATGTTATAGTTTGACTACACCATAACTTGGTCTCCTAGCCATTCAGAACCCTGAGATGTATGTTGGCTGTAGCATATTCATTGTAGGAACCAGATTACACCAAGATGGGATCTATCGACCTCAGTAGATAAGAGGAGTAGTCCTATTATGATCGAAAGATTGAGTCCTTAAGCCCATGGCCATGGCGGAGTGAAATAATGAAAAAGAGTTTTCATTAAGATTTCACATCGGACTTGGATCGATCGATTGATTTATATGACTGATGTTGGGTTTGACGAGTTCACCTTAACCCTAATTCAGTCGGAACTCATGATAGAGGAACTCAATCACACAGGTAGCTGCACTGAGAGGTTCATCTTCATTTCTGATAGATTGCCACCATATACTACTAGGTGTCACTGGTGAATTTTGGGAGCAATTAGAATGATCTTGATGATCGATCATTCTAATTGTCTGAATCAAAAGAGTTTTGGTCCATCGAAAAGAGTTTCGATGATGTCGATGATGAGATCATGACATGTCTCATTACCATATGAAAATAAACCTAACTGGATCACACAAATAAGAGTTAGAGTCTGGATGTCATCAATTGAGCTGGCTCAGTTCGATTGATTTGGATTAGATCCAATTAGGTTCAAAGAAATCGTGCTAGCACACGATTGAGCCTAACTTTTTCCTCGTGCAATTTTTTTCATCTCGACTGAGCTAAATATGATTTGACTCACCCAGAGAACCTTGAAAAAGTTTCTCTCAGTCTGACTAGAGTCAGTCTAGCTCAAAAAAATCTTATCTTAATTCATAAGATGAATTTAAGACAATACCTGCCAATTCCTGTCACCTGCCATTTTCGTTTTAGGACATCGGTCAAATGTTGACTTATGGATCTTGAACTGAAGGCACTTGGCAAGAGGTCATTGGAGAGTTTTTATGGAGTGTACACCTACTAAATTAGACCTCAAAGTGGGTGCCAAGATCAGATTGGACATGCATCCCAAGTGGATAAGGATAGAGTCCCATGAGATGAGGACTCTATGCCTTGATCGACTCAAACTGTTGGGCGCCAATCTCACTGTGTTTATCCAGTGTTGGTGCCAACAGTAGGAGAGTTTGGTGGGGTTTTTATCTAATATGATCAGATGACATCACTCCACCAATCAAAATTTTTCCAAAATTAATTGAAATTTTTTGATTGATCGAATGATGTGGCACTACATGGCGTAGCAGGGTTTATTTAAATTCTATCTGCGCCTAGGGTTTAGAGAATTTACTCAATACCCAGTAAAAGCCTAATATCCCTCTACTTCTCTATGCCCCCTCTGGTCCTCTTTCTCCCCTCTTCATGTCCAAGAAGTTGGGCATCCATCTGGTGCTTGTCCAAGGCATGGTGGCTCCCTGATCAGAAGGCTGCAGGGATTTGTGGAGAAGCTGCTGCTCTAGCTTCAGAAGATCTTTCAGATTAGATCCAGATCTATTTTTTGGAGCAGAGATTCACAAGGAGAAGATGATCCAGATCCTACTAGAGTGGATATCCAAAGAGGCCAGATGACTGCATGGCTATTTTTGAACCTCGGGTATTGCTGTGATCATCTATAGGGTAATCTAGTTACCCTAAAGGTATTTCTCTAATCCTCAAGTTTTAGATTTAATTTTAGATTAAATATTAGATAATAAGAATCAGATCTAATAGATCTTAGATTTAAAATATTATAGGATAATTTTTTTTAAAAATATTTCACCCCAGATCTTATTAGATCTGGAAGATCCTACAAGAAAAAAGGTGATTTTTCGTTCAACTGGTATCAGAGCCAGGTTGATGACTCTATTTCAGATCTAATTTAGATATGATTTTTATTTTTATTTATCTGATATTAATGGATTTCAAATATAACATCAGATATGATTAGATCTAAAATCAAAAAATTTAAAATTAAATCTAAGTAGATCTAACATGTATGAGATGCATGACTAGACTAGGAATAGTTTAAACTATGAATAGTTTTGAAGTTTTATATTTTAATATGATTAAAATATAAATTAGATCTAATTTATTTTCTAATTTTTTGATATTATAAATATTATATTTAGATCAAAAAATAAAAAATAAAATTTAATTAATTCATAAGATTGATCTGCTGCATGTCTAGACTAGTTGTAGAATTGTTTTAGTAACTGTCTAGAATAGATTTTATATTGAATAGTTTAATTTAAATCTTATTTTTTAGATGTTACATGTGATGTATCAGATCTGAAAGCATGCTAATTAGATCAGATTTTGATATATGAGATGTATGCAAAGCATGTATAAGTTAGATCTGAAATTATATATGTGATATGTAACTTAGATCTAACTAGTTTTGTAGTTAAATCAATATTTCGGATTAAGGTGATCCTCATGGCCATCCGATCATAAGAACAAAGAAGGGTTTAAGACCCTCTCCTCCCATTTAGTGGGATATTCTTATGGCATGTAGGGGTGCTGCGCGTTCATCCTTAATCAGAAATCAAAATTTACTTTTCTGCAAAACCCTAGATCCTGAAATCCTATGATTTATTTTACATGTTTTGTTTATGAACCCAAGACTTAATTAATGAATTAAGCCTATAAAATCAAATTAGGTCTAAAATTGAGAATTTTAGATCTAAGCCATTTTCATAAAATTGGGTTCGGGCTTGGGTAGCTCAATTAGGTCTAGCAGTTGATCAAATCGAATCAAAAGTTGGTTAGGTGAGATCATGAAAGCTAATAATTGACCAGCCTAATAGGATTAAGTCTAGGTCAAGGTTGAATCTCATTCATATGTGACTCGATCAAGTTAAGACCTAATTTGGCTCAGTGGTTAGAGCCTGGATTGTAGGCTAACCCAATTGATTCTGGTTCAATAATTTGATGTCTAAGGTAAGTTGGGCAGATGTGACCGACTGGTTTTTAATTGGGAGCTACTCGACTCGAATGCATTCTTGTCAAGTTAATGGCATATCCCTCCCACCGATCTCACTTACCTGGCCATATGTGTCGACCCAGTTCTGATTTAAGATGGCTAACAATTCGAGCTAACCCATGTCACTAGGTTTGTCATAATTGTTATGACTATGTCAAGTCAAGTTTAATGAGATCTAAATCAAATCTTCCTAAAAAAATATTAAGTCTAAGGTCTTCCACCATTGTGGATGTGCAGGCCCTTTCCGAGGTTGATTGTTCTCGACTGGTTATAGTGGCTTAGTTGCATCGGGAAGACGCAACCATGTCCATTAGGCATTGGATGCTATGGATTAGAGGATGGGTTGTGCTCAATATTCTGGATACGGTGAGAGACCCAATCAAGAATCTAATTCATGCAAATGGTGGGTCTGACTTAACTAAGGATTGGAGCAATATTTGAGCATGGTGAGCTTCATGAATTAGAGACCAAGTTTTGGGTGCACCATGATTAGAGAATCATTGGACAAGAGTTGTCCACTCATCGGTTGACCCATCACCAATAACTATTAGGTGAGGTGGTGAGCTAGTCGGTGAGACCACACCACCCACTAGAAATCACTAATTATGGAGATTTTCACATCTCTACCTAGGGAGTGTAGGGATCTGAGAAAATAGTGCGAGCCTAATTTGTTTAAAAATCAAACTCCTAAATAAATTGGTTAAGTCTGATTACAAAATCTAACTAGAAACTCCTGACTCTCTACAGGAAACATGTCTGCGTCCAACCCCCTGACCAAAATACTAGACACCCACAGATTGACTGGACCTAATTTCAAGGACTGGTTGAGGAACTATAGAATTATTCTGGATTTTGAGAAACTGACTCATGTCTTGGACCAGGACCCACCTACCATACCAGCACGTCCGACAGCTGAACAGAGAGCGTCTCTGAAAAAGTGGACGGATGACGATAACAAAATCAGGTACTACATATTGGGTGCCATGTCAGATGACTTGCAGCGCCAGCATGAGAACATTATGACTACCCGCCAAATGTTGGCTTACCTACAAGAGTTGTTTGGTGAACAAAATCGCACAGCCAAGTATCAAGTCTGTCAAAGGCTTTTTAAGGCTAAAATGCATGATGGGCAGTCAGTCCAAGATCATTGTTTGACAATGATCCAGGACCTTAAGAAGCTTGAGAAGCTTGGTGTCATCTTAGACATGGATTTTTAGATTGATGTGATCCTTCTGTCCATGTCTGATGCATATGGTCAGTTCATCATGAACTTCTATATTTATAAGATGTAGTGTACCTTGGCTGAGTTAATGAACATGTTGGTTATGACTGAGCTTTCTTTGAAGAGTTCAAAAGGCTCAGTCCTTACTGTGGAGCGGACTTCTTCCAAGAGAAAGTCTTTTGGAAAGAAGAAAAAGTCTGCGAAGAAGCAGAAGGTGGATGGGAAAAGGAAGAAGATGGAACTGAAGAAGAAGGCTACTGAAAAAGGAAAATGTTTTCACTGCAATTCAGACGGCTATTGAAAATAGAACTGTCCTCAGTACCTAGCCACCCTGAAGAATAAGAAGGATGGTCCTTCTGGAGGTATGCTCGTTATAGAATCTAATCTTACGATTTTCTCTGCATCCAGTTGGATACTTGACTCTGGTTCTAGTGCTTATTTGTGCACTTCTATGTAGGGTCTTGAGGAGAGCAGGAGGCTGAGGGATGGGGATATGATCCTACGCATCAGGAACAGAGCAAGAGTTGCTACTGTGGCTGTGGAAACCTACCCTCTGCAATTACCATTAGGATTAGATTTAGTTCTTAGAGATTGTTATTATGTGCCTGCAACAAGCAAGAATTTGATTTCTGTTTCATGTTTAGCACAAGAAGGCTATGTGATTAGCTTTCATAAGAACCATTGTAACATATTTTATGAAAATAATAAAGTTACAAATGATTTTCTTATTAATGGTCTCTATCAGCTACATATTGATGTATCTATATTTAATATCGAGCAAAATATGAATGCCA
Organism: Elaeis guineensis; assembly: GCF_000442705.2. NCBI lineage: Eukaryota > Viridiplantae > Streptophyta > Magnoliopsida > Arecales > Arecaceae > Elaeis > Elaeis guineensis. The sequence continues at coordinate 56,608,863 of NC_025998.2, read as the reverse complement.
TAGGAATTAAAAGGCCTAGAGATAGTCTAAATGATAGGTATCTGTGGCACCTAAGGCTAGGTCATACAGCGGAAGATAGGGTTAACAAATTAAAAAAATTCAGACTATTGAGTCCGTTGACTTTCGAGTCATATCCAGTTTGTGAATCATGCCTTCAAGACAAAATGACCAAGCTCTCTTTTGTGGGACATGGGGAAAGGGCCACAGACCTACTTGCCCTAGTACATACGGATGTGTGCAGCCCATTTGATGTGCTAGCTAGAGGCAACTATGTCTACTTCATTACTTTTACCGATGATATGTCTAGGTATGGGTATGTGTTTCTAATGAAACACAAGTCTGAAGCCTTTGAAAAGTTCAAAGAATTCAAGCATGAGGTAGAAAAACAAACAGGAAAGCCCATTAAGGTTCTTTGATTAGATCGAGGAGGTGAATACCTTAGTCGGGAGTTCCTAGACTATCTTAAAAATAATGGCATAGTCTCTCAATGGACTCCACCTAAAATGCCACAACTCAATGGGGTTTCAGAACAGAGAAATCAGACCCTATTAGATATAGTCCATTCCATGATGAGCTTCACGGACCTTCCTGAGTTTTTTTTGGAACATTGTCTCATGATAGCAATATATGTATTGAATAGGATTCCCTCTAAAATTATTCCTACCACACCGTATGAGATATGGCATGGTAAGAAGCCAAGTCTGAGTCATCTTAGAATTTGGGGTTGTCTGGCTCATGTCAAAAGATAACAGACGGACAAGTTAGAGTTCAGGTCTTTTAGAGCTCGGTTCATAGGATATCCTAAAGAGTCATTAGGATACTATTTCTATATTCTGAAAGATCATAATGTGATTGTGAATCGACATTCTATTTTTTTTGAAAAATAGTTTATTCAGGATGGTGGCATCGAAAGAATAATTAAGCTCAAGGAGAATGTCTCCCAAGAGCAATGAGCTAAAGAACTTGAGGATCCAATCAATTAGAACCAGTCCTAACACAATCTCTTCCATCTCGTAAATCGACTAGGATTTTTCATCCTCCTGAAAGATACTTAGATACTATACAAAAGGAAGTAGAGGAATTGTTCCTCACAGAAAATGGGACTCATGGTGATGACCCCAAGACCTATGATGAGGCGATATCAGATATCGACTCTGAGAAATGGTTAGAGGCAATGAGATCAAAAATTGACTTGATGCACTCAAATCAAATCTGGACCTTGGTAGATCCACCTGAAGGTATTGTACCTATTAGGTATAAATAGATCTTCAAAAGAAAGATAGGTGCAGATGGGAATGTGGAGACATTCAAAGTTAGGCTCGTAGCGAAAGGTTATAATCAGTGCGAAGGCATTGACTATCAGGATACCTTTTCATCCGTAGCCATGCTAAAATCCATCTGCACATTGCTTGCTGTTGCAGCCTATTTTGATTATGAAATATAGCAGATGAATGTGAAAACGGCATTCTTAAATGGATATCTTGAGGAAGATATCTATATGGAACAGTCACTTGGTTTCACATGCAGTAATGATGAACACAAGATCTGCAAGCTGCAAAGGTCTATTTATAGACTTAAGCAAGCATCTTGGAGCTGGAATACTCATTTCAATGATGTGATCAAAATGTTTGGTTTCATCAAGAATGAGGAGAAACCATGTGTATTCAAGAAGGTCAGTGAGAGCGCAGTTGTCTTTCTCATACTGTACGTAGATGACATCCTCCTGATTGGAAATGATATTTCTATGTTGACCTCAGTCAAAATATGGTTGTCTAAGGAGTTCTTTATGAAAGATCTAAAAGAGGCATCCTTTATATTGGATATTAAGGTCTATAGAGATAGACCAAATAGGATGCTGGGACTTTCACAGAAGATGTACATAGAGGAGGTGCTAAAAAGGTTTAGCATGAAAAACTCCAAAAGAAGTTTAGTACCTTTTAGACATGGCATTCATCTCTCCAAGAAGATGTACCCTAGCATACCTGAGGAGATTGAACGCATGAGCAAGATCCCTTATGCTTCTGCAATAGGGAGCCTCATGTATGCCATGCTATGTACACGACTTGATATAGCCCATACTATGAGTATCAGAAGCAGATATCAGTCGAATCCAGGTGAAGAGCACTGGACTTCTGTGAAATGTATCCTTAAGTACTTGAGAAGGACTAAGGATATGTTTCTAGTCTTTGGGAATGGAGAACTCCAGGTTCAGAAATTTATAGATTCAGACATTATGTCTGATATAGATGATCGAAAGTTGACATCTGGGAGTCCGTTCATTTGCAATGGTGGTGCAGTTAGCTGAAAGAGTTTCAAGCAGACGGAGATTGCTAATTCCACCATGGAGGCAGAGTATATTGCTGCATCGAAAGCTATGAAGGAGGCATTCTGGTACAAAAAGTTTGCCACAGAGCTTGGAGTGATGTCATTGGATGCCATCCCTCTTTACTATGACAATAATGGTGCCATAGCTCTAGCTAAGGAGCCAAGGTCACACCAGAAGTCTAAGCATATCGAGTGGCAATTCCATCTGATCTATGATTACCTCGAAAAAGGTTATGTCGAGGTTAAGAGAGTTGACTCCACAAACAATGTGGCAGACCCACTGACAAAGTCATTAGGCCAACAGAAAATTGAAGCCCACCTTGAGAAGATGGGACTTAGATATGTAGCCAATTGACATTAGGTCAAGTGGGAGTTTGTTAGATGTGTGCCCTAGATGCCAGATTGGCTGACACATTCCTGTACAAATGTAAGAATAAATTTATAATTTTGACTATAAATGAATAAAAGGGTTATTCTACTATTACATTGTGTACATTATGTTTGTGATACATTCTTTGAGTTAGTAAGAATGTTAATTCATATTTTCAAGAGTTGAAAATTTAAGGCATGAATTTACATAACTAACTCATAAACAGCTCCTGACCATAGGATCATCATGAGGATGGTGATCGATCCAGAAGGTTGGTGTATGATTACTTCCTTAGGATAGATGTGTCTTGAGTCTATGGTGTGGAGACACCGGAGCGAGAGTACAGATTTTTGTTGAGAATGAGAGTACTGAGTGTGACCACCTCGAGCAGTCATAAGGAAGTCTACCTTCTCGTCGATAACTAGCTCGATGCTGTAGCTGTGTGTCTAGTTCTTCGATCTAAGGTACATCGATAGTTCACCTTGAGTGTGTTATAGTTTGATTATACCATAACTTGATCTCCTAGTCATTCGAAATCCTGAGGTGTATGTTGGCTGTAGCATATTCATTGTAGGAACCAGATTGCACCAAGATAGGATCTATCGATCTCGATAGATAAGAGAAGTAGTCCTATGATGATCAAAAGATTGAGTCCTTAAGCCCATGGCCATGGTAGAGTGAAATAATGAAAAAAAGTTTTCATTAAGGTTTCACATCGAACTTGGATCGATCGATTGATTCATATGACTGATGTTGGGTTTGACGAGTTCACCTTAACCCTAATTCAGTCGGGACTCATGATAGAGGAACTCAATCACATAGGTAGCTGCATCGAGAGGTTCATCTTCATTTCTGATGGGTTTCTACCATATACTACTAGGTGTCACTGATGGATTTTGGAAGCAATTGGAATGATCTTGATGATCGATCATTCTAATTATCTGAATCAGAAGAGTTCTGATCCATCGAAAGGAGTTTCGATGATGTCGATGATGAGAACATGACATGTCTCATTACCATACAAAAATGAACTTAACTAGATCACACAAATAAAAGTTAGGGTCTGGATGTCATCAATTGAGCTAGTCCAGTTCGATTGATTTGGATTAGATCCAATTAGGTTCAAGGAAATCGTGCTAGCACACGATTGAGCCTAACTTTCTCCTCGTGTAATTTTTTTCATCTTGACTGAGCAAAATGTGATTTGACTCACCCAAAGAACCTTGAGAAGGTTTTTCTCAGTTTGACTGGAGCCAGTCCAGCTCAAAAAAGTCTTGTCTTAATTCATGAGATGAATTTAAGACAACACCTATCAATTCCTGTCACTTGTCATTTTCATTTCAGGACATCGGTCAAACATTGACTTATAGATCTTGAACTGAAGGCCACTTGGCAAGAGGTCATTGGAGAGTTTTTGTGGAGTGTCCACCTACTAAATTAGGCCTCAAAGTGGGTGCCAAGATCAGATTGGGCGTGCACCCCAAGTGGATAAGGATAGAGTCCCATGAGATGAGGACTCTTGCCTTGATCGACTCAAACTGTTGGGCGCCAATCTCACTGTATTTATCCAGTGTTGGCACCAACAATAGGAGGGTTTGGTGGGGTTCTTATCTGATATGATCAAATGACATCACTCCATCAATCAAAACTTTTTCAAAATTAATTAGAATTTTCTGATTGGTCGAATGATGTGGCACTACATGGCGCAGCAGGGTTTATTTAAATCCTATCTGCACCTAGGGTTTAGAGAATTTGCTCAGTACCCAGCAAAAGCTTGATATCCCTCCACTTCTCCATTGACCCTCTGGTCCTCTCTCTCCCCTCTTCACGTCCAAGAAGTTGGGCATTCATCTGGTGCTTGTCCAAGGCGTGATGGCTCCCTGATCAGAAGGCTGCAGGGATTTATCGAGAAGCTACTGCTATAGCTTCAGAAGATCTTTTGAAGATCTTCCAGATCAGATCCAGATCTGTTGTTTGGAGCAGAGATTCATAAGGAGAAGATGATCTAGATCCTACTCAAGTGGATACTGGTAGAGGCCAGGGGACTGCGTGTCTATTTTTGAACCTCAGGCATTGTTGCGATTATCTACAGGATAATCTAGTTACCCTAGAGGTATTTCTCTAATCCTCAAGTTTTAGATTTAATTTTAGATTAAATATCAGATAATAAGAATCAGATCTAATAGATCAAAGATCTAAAATATTATAGGATAATTTTTTTAAAAAATATTTCGCTCCAGATCTCATTAGATCTGGAAGATCCTACAAGGAAAAAGATGATTTTTCCTTCAGTGACAACACAATAAGAGTCCATGATCTTTAGGACTCTTCACTCCACCTCCTTACATGTTAAAATAAAAAGAGTTTTATTTTATTCTTGTGCATGTAAGAGACCTGAGAGAGAGGCCTTCACATCAAGAGGGGTCTTGGGTATGGGTTCATGGCATGAAAAAGAAGAAGAGAGTCTTTCTTCTTGGGGTGTGCCCAAAATCTATTTTCTAGAGTTTTATACATTTGGGTTTGAGAAGAGAGAAAAAATAAGAAAAAAATTATTTTCCTCTCCATCTATCTTCTACCTCTTAATCTCCTCTAGAAGTCTATTTTCAATCTCTAAAAAGATTCTAGAGATTTGAAGAAAGGATCCAGATTAGTCAAAAAGAAGGTATTCATGCGAGCTAGCACTCTCGAGAAAATCGATCGGATCGGGGCTTCGAGTAGATTTTCTGTAGAGGCCGAACACGTGTGTGGCTATAAGCAACCAATAAAGATCTCCTTCATCATATCTCTCAGTAGTGATGATCATCAATCCGTGCTTAGGTATCGAGTTCTGAACTCAGATTAAAAGTAGATGCGATCTACTGCTCACATGCATGCATACTGATTTTATTTTCAGTATTTTTCAGATTTTATATACAATATATCATATCATACATCCTAGAGTAGGTTGATTTGATGATTAGATCATATGTATATTAGATTAATTTAATTAATCTAATTATCTTCTATGGTAATTTATTTGAAAAAATTTTGAAATACATGCATAAAATTACCTACATTATCCAATAGTGGTATCAGAGCCTAGGTTCGTTATGACATGTTATATGTGCATATTAAATCTAAAATTTAATTTTATTTAAATTTGATATATGATATCTTAGATCTGAATTTGATTAATAGTTGATCACACAAATTGATATAAGGTTGTCCTGCTGTAAGGTTTATCCCTTACAGTGAAAAAGTTGTCCTAGTTTGTGCTGATCTTTGATAAAATTTAATTTAATATCATGCATATGATATTTATGATCTGATTGAGATATGATCTAAAATTATAATCAGATCTGATATAATTTAAATTATATCTTAATTCATTCATATACAATATGTGATTAGATTAGATGATCCAATTAGTATGTACTTGGATTAGGTTAATCGTCAGGCTGTCCAGTCATAAGAGCAAGAAGGATTTAAAAGCCCTCTCTTCCCATTCGATGGAGTACTTTTATGGTGTGTAGGGGTGCCATGTGATTAGATCCCATGAAGAAGAACGTAAAAAAAAGAACTTATTTTTTTGCAAAATTGTAGATCTTAAAACCCTAAGTTTATTGTTTGTGATACAAAGTTGTATGAAAAATAAAGCATCTAATTTATATGATTAAAATTATTTTAATCATGAGAAAATAAAATCTCAAATCATAAAAATTTTAGATATGATATAAAAGTATTATGATTAATTTTATTTTAGTAATATACAAGAATTTTTAAATTTAAAACTTCTTGAATCGTGCTCGCACAATTACTGAGCCGACCCAATTTTGAACTAAGTTGACCCAGTCCCCTTGTGTAGCCAGCTCAATGGTAATTGAGTCGACCTAATTTTAAAATAAAAAATTTTTGCATAATATTTGTTATTAATTATTTACAAAATGAAAAGGTTGAAATTGTTTCAAACCTAAACCTAAACCCATGTTAATGTTGAAACTTAATTGAGAATTAAGTATAGAATCAATTAGATCTACAATTATGAATTAAAGATCTAATGACATTGCATAAAACATGGAGGCATGGGTTAGCTTAAATCAAGTCCTCTTAATTGGGTTATACCTAAGATTAGAATCAAAGAGCTAATGGACTAATTAGAGAAATTAATTAAATCTAACCAAATGTTGAATTAGATTAAATCAAGATTTCTCTAGAACCAATACAATAGTTATAGATGGTCAAGTCCATAACTTTGATTAGACTAAATGGACCTTAATTATGGCTCAGTGGTTGAACCTGAATCACTAGGTTGGTCAAATCGAAACTAATTAATCAATTGATGTCTAAGATAAGTTCGGCATTCTGATCGATGGTTTTTAATTAGGAGTGACTTACCTAGCCATTCGATGGTGTCTAAGGCAAGCTTGGCAGACCCTCCCATCGATCTCACTTACCTAGCCAATTTGGTGAATTATGTCTTGATTAGATCGTTAAGTGATTCAAGTTGATCTATGCCATTAAGGTTGATCAATATGACTGATCTAGGTGCTAGTTCAACCAGTTTGATCTTAATCCAATTTAATGACCTGGTGAAGTCGGTGAAAGGATTGTGGTTTACTGGTTGATCTCTTTTCCTTTCTCAATTCATAAATTAAATCTTCTAAATTATTAGATTCTTAAAATGAGCTAGTTATGGGGATAACTAGATCATAGCCTCCTATTAAGTTGGGTGATAATGGGTCCATTAGTATGATGATCATTAGAGGCCCAAAAGCATGGTGTTCATCTACTATTAGAATTATAATTCAATAATATGATGACTTAGTCGAGTCTCTCTATCAAATGGTTAGGTTAATCAGCCAAAGTCGGGCCGAATTATTTGGTAGTTGGATTCATAAGTATGATCATGTTAATGGTTAGACCTAACCAGGACTTGCAGAGAAAATCAAAGTCAACTGAAAAGTTACCTGGGGCTAAATCAATTACTAAAAATTATTTGATAAAATAATTGATCAAGAACCTACCCATAGATGTACATGGGTGAGCCAGACAAAGTCGGACTTGTGTGCGGTCTGTGTGGATTCTAGTATCCACTGAGAAATTAAAGTAATTTCTTACATTGAAGGTAGAGGCTACCAATTCGATCAAAATAGTAGGAGAACTTTTAGACTAAAGTCCAAATTTTTAGGCTTAATCAATTCATAAATATAGAGATCTTGAGTTTTTTCTTTTAGTTATGGCTAGATGTACGTTGCTCCATTCATTGTTTGACAGTGACTTATTTATAGGACCCATCTTTGATAGATGGTATCGATAGTTGTAAATAGTTCTAAAGCACGAATGGATCTTAAATATGATTATGGATCCAGCACCTAAAGTTTTCACGTCCAACACACATGATGCATTCAAAGGCACTTATCAGAAGTAGCCAAATGATTAAATCACCATGTGGTATTATTGAGAGTAGTGAAGAATATGAATTTAACTGTAAATTCGATGATGCTCAGTGGGAGAAAATCCTTCAAATATTGAAAGAATTCTTTCGCACCTCTCAAGATGTATCTTTAGTGGGGCAACAATCTTTTGAAAAAAGAAAAGAAGGTGTAAGAGAGTCGTGCTTGGGCTGATGAGCCTGAAATAACAAAAGAGTCTAAGATTAATCTAGTCTGGCAAAGTTCTTTGATCCGAACAGACTAAGGAAGAAAAATCAGCAAAGAGTTGCTGGATATTGGATATCGAAAGTCTATGCGAATTGTTGCAACGACTTCAGATTAGTAGAAAGTTTGAAAATGGTAAGAGATTCTTGAATATTGGAGTTGGAAGTCATGTTCCAATCTTGATTTTAGGAATCATCGAGCCTATTTTCAATTCTAATAATATCATGTTAAATGATTATCACTATTTGATTTTATAATATCATTATGAATGATGTCAAAATCATGTAGACAATTGAGAAATAATATTTATGAATAGTCATAGCCTGTTATGTACTGTACACAACAATCAAATAAACTCTTTAGAGTAGATAATGTCATAGAAGCCTACCTTTGGCAATTAGGCTCGGTCATATAAGCAAGAATAGAATCAACATGATAATTCTTGAAGTCAATGATTGTGAATCATTGTCAACCTGTCAATCCTATCTCCTTAGTAAGATGACCAAGTCATCTTTTGCTGAAAAAGGTAAATGAGCCAATGATGTTCTAAATTTGATACATGCTGATGTATTAGATCTATGAACATATTTGCTATAAATTTAGATTATTTGAAATGTTCAAACAATTCCATACATAATAAGATAGAGAAATGAATTAGGAAGAGCATTGAAACTCTTCAGTTAGACCAAAGAGGAGAATACCATTCCAATGAATTTTTGGCATATCTAGAAGAGAATAGAATTCTCTCTTATTAGAATCAACTTTGTTAGACATTGTTTGATCCATGATGGGGTTTACAAATCTGTCAGTCTTGTTTTAAGGTTATGCTCTTAAGACTACATATCATGTTCTGAACTGGATTCCAAACTAATCAGTCGCAATGACTCCATATGAGATGAGGACTAGGCATAAGTCAATATTTTCTTACCTTAGGGTTTGGGAGTATTCAGTTTATATCGAGCATTTGCAAACTGATTAGCTTGGATTCTAATCCTATATGTATTATTTTGTAAGGTATTCCAAAGAATCTAGGAGATATAACTTCTACCATGCTAAAGAACAAGAGTTGTTCGGCATTCCTTTTAGAAAAGAAGTACCTTGATGAAGGTACTGATGTCTTTAATGTAGAACTTATGAAGTTTGATAGGTAGAAGAATCGATATAATCTAGTGAATCCATAGAATCGAATTTGATTAGATCAAATCTGGAACCTATTGTAAAAGCACCATTAAGGTGATCCGGTAGAATACCAGGTCCATCGGATAGATACTTCAGTTTCTAGTTTTTGGACGTGATCCTGTTGAACTCGATGAGAACAATAAGGATTTGATTGCCTACATAGATGCCATGCAGAGGACTGACTCCGTTTAGTGGCTTGGAGCCATAAAGTCCAAAATAGAGTCCATGAAGGTCAATGATGTATGGACACTCGTTGATTCACTCAAAGAGGTAAAGCCCATAGAGTGTAAGTGGATCTCCAATAGGATCAGAGTAGCGCAAACGAGAAGGTGGAGACCTACAAAGCTCGTCTGGTCGCCTAAAGATATTGTCAACAGTATGGTATTGACCATAATGAGATATTTTCTCTGGTGACAGTGCTAAATATTTTGGAGTTGGAACATGTATTTGATAAGTGATCAAAATGCATGGCTTCATTGAAAATAAAAAAAAAAATCCTGCAAATACAAATGGGTTAATAGTTCTATGAGTATCTTTCTTGTTTTGTATGTAAATAAATTTTTTTTAATCGAGAATGATATTTCTTACATTATAGAGAATAAAAGTTTTAATGTTATTATTATTCTCCATAAAGGACTTTGAAAAAACCATCTCTCATTCTAGGGATGAAAATCTATAGAGATAGATCTAAGAGGCTGCTTGGGTTTTCGCAGTCCAACATATATAGGGTGCTTATGAGTAAAATTTATTCTATCATGTACATCATGTATGAAACTGGATATGGTATACTTACTAGGATAGTGAGTGGATACTTGCAAGATCTGGGTGAGAATCACTAAAAGGTTATCCTTAAGTATTTGAGAAATACTAAGGATCGATGACTCAATTATGAAGAATTTGACTTAAAACTTATAAAATTTGATTTTAATTTTTAGTTACATACAATAATAAAAAGAATATGTCGGAATACATCCTTACCCTAAATAATGGAGCAATTTGTTAGAAAGATTTCAAGCAGAGCAATATAGCCAAATTCAAATTGCGAGGCAGAATGCATTGCAGCATTCGATGCTTGCAAGAAAGCTATGGATTGTATAGGTTTACTGACAAGCTAACAGTGGCATCCTCTGATGATGGTCCTGCTGTATTGTACAGCACCAGAGCTATAGTTCATGCCAAGGAGCCGAAGTCCCATTAGCTTACCAAGCATTTTGTATCGCTATCACTTTATTCAAAAAATCTATTAAGACGACGTCAAACTTTAGAAGATCGATGGAAAAAAAATATGATCAACAAATTTACTAAAGCCTTAGTATCTAGGAGTTCTGAGATGATAAATCGAAGATGGGTATATGATACTATATTGATTGACTTTAGTCCAAGTGAAAGTTGCTGGGAAATATGTCTTAAAACCAATCATTTGACGATTGTGCTAACTGTATATGAATTGATAAATAATAAAAATTATTTGACCTTATTCATCATAAGATTACATCTCCTAATGAACTCCTATATTGTGATGAAGTCCTTAAGATTACTTTGATCAATAAAAGAGGATTTATCGTATAATCCTTAAATTGATTTGTGATCAAATGATACGCTATTACTAGGACGATTGCGATATCAAGTGTAGGTCATTGAGTGCCATATGCATTGATTGTCCTCGTAACCAAATAGTATAGAGATACTGGTATGGCATACAGGTGAGATGTAAGAGTACATTGTCACTGAATGTGATCAACTGTGGAGCACTCTGCTGTTAATGGTAGCTCGCAAAGGGTATGGATATAAGTGTCCCTTCAATCTGAGATTACCATGGTAACTTACAAGCAACTCACTGTACTTTAGTACTGGACTAACTGAGTTTTAATTCAGTAACAAAAGATTTTTGGGTGCAATCAAGTACTTGTTAAGTCGGTGTGTAGGTCAAGATGGGATTGACCCCTTCGAATTAGTAGGAGTTAATGTATCAATGTATTTTAATTTAGCAAAATCTGAGCTCGAATAATCCATGTGATGGATTTGAAAAAGATTGAAATACAATATAAATGACTTATCTAGAATTGATAGTTAAATCCTAGGTCATCCTCGAGCATTAGGATCAAAGGGATGAATTATATGAAACCATACGCCAATAGGTTCTTAAATGTTGCTTTGCCTTCATTCGACCTATCCAGACGTCGAGTCACCATTGCTAGATGGTTACATCGATTGGTTTAAAAAGTTATTCTTGTACTACCTACTTAGGTTCAAATCTATGGGGTCACACTCAAAAGAAATTTTTGATTGGTCATATGGCTAATCAACAATTGAGAATCGTTCTAAGACTTGATCGTCAGTTCGATTGATGGTTAACCTTATGCAAAAGTTACAATAAATTAATTCATCAAGTATTAGTAAATTAATAAAAGATTAATTAGTAATTAAATTATTGATTAACTCAATTTGATTGAGCAAAGAGGATTAAATAACATCTAATTGAATTAGATTTAATTAGATTTGATCCGATTAGGTTATGAGATGATCTAATCGTTGAGGGAGAATTATCCCTGATTTGATCAGGACATTGATTCTATCAAATCTTAATTTGATTAAAAATTTATGAACTTAATTAGATTAGATTTCATATATTTTATTTGGACTAAATCAGATGTGATTTGGTTTGGATTCAAATAAAAAAATTAAGAGTTCTTATTGGAATAGGACTCTTCTCCCATGCACCTCCCACTTTGATGCCATATATCCTCATGCACAAATAGTTTTTGTATGAGAATTTTTCACACTAAAGAGTTCATTCCCTTCTCTATCTCACATCCAAATTTGGGTAGGATCAAGTTTTAAATGGTATGTTCAAATCTGATTTAAAATAGGATACCATATAGATAATGTTTGACATTATTTCTAAGATCTTACCACCAAATTATTTTTTCTCCTTATATGTGTGAGATTTTGAGGAGATCTTTTGTATAAAATTAGTTGAGAAACTATTTCACCATAAAAAAATATGGAAAGGGCTGTCCTATATTCTTTTGATATATTTTGGTATAAAATTTTGAGTAGGGGTGACAACACATCAAGAGTCCATGATCTCTAGGACTCTTCATCCCACCTCCTTACACATTGAAATAAAAGGAGTTTTATTTTATTTTTGTATGTGTAAGAGACTTGAGAGAGAGGCCTCCATGTTGAGAAGGGTCTTGAGTGTGGTTTCATGATGTGAAAAAAAAGAGGAGAGTCCTTCTTCTTGGGGTGTGCGCAAAATCTATTTTTTAGGATTTTATACCTTTGGGTTTGGGAAGAGAGAAAACATAAGAAAAAAATTATTTTCCTCTCTATCTTTCTTTCACCTCTTATTATCCTCTAGAAGTCCATCTTCAACCTCTAGAAAGTTTTTATAGATTTAAAAAAAGAGTCCAGATCAGTTAAAGGGAAGGTCTTTGTATGAGCTAGCACTCTCGAGAAGATCGATCAGATCGGAGCTTCGAGTAGATTTTTTGTAGAGGTTGGATGTATGTGCGGCTTTGAGCAACCAGCAAAAATCTTTTTCACCATATCTCTCAGCAGTGGTGTGTTGGGAATAGTATCCCAAAGCCAATCGTCAGTCTGTTGATGGTTGTGCTCTTTGTTGTATTAGTACATAAATCATAAATAAATAAAAGTTATTTTGGTATTTTTCATCACAAATTATCATCTTCTAATGAACTCCTGTGTTGTGGTGAAGTCCTTAGGACTATTTAGACTCGACAAAGGAGGATTTGTCATTTAGTCTTTAAACCAGTTCGCGACCAAATGATACGTTGTTACCAAGGACAACAACGTTTATCAAGCATAGGTCGTTGTGTGCCATATGGGTTGGTTGTCCTCTTAACCAAGGAGTGTGGAGACACTGGTATGGCATACAGGTGAGATGTAAGGGTACATCTGCACTAAACGTGACCGACTCTGGAGCTATTTCTACTGTCAAGATTTGCTCCAATGGGATATGGGTATAACTGTCCCTCCGACCTGAGACTGTCACGATGACTTGCAAGTAACTCACTGCACTTAGACACTGGACTACCTGAATTTCTAATTCAGTTACGGAAGATTGCTGGGTGTAATCAAGTACTTGACTTGTCGATGCATGTGTCAAGATGGGATTGACCACTCCAGTTCAGGAGCTGTGTACAGTCGTATTTCAATTTAGCAAAACCTTGGCCAGGGTAGTCCTAGTGAAGAGTCACAGGACTGTTTAAGTTGAACATGACTCGGATGATCTAATCAGGGTTGACAGTTTAACCCTAAGTCATCCTAAACACAAGGGTCAAAAGGGATGAATTATACAGTAACCATATTCACGTAGGTTCTGAATGTTGCGATTGCGACTATTCAACCTATTTGAATGTCGAGTACCAATGCAAGATGGTCACTTCGATTAGTACAGAAATTGATTTCTATTTTATCGGCTTAGGTTCGAACCTGCGAGGTCACACACATTAGAAATTTTTATTTGATCTGATAGCTGATGAAGAGTCTTAATATTCATGGACTATGAGTCCTACATGTCTGAAACTCTGTGATCAAGAATTAGGATTCTCTGATCATAAGTCCCACACATTTTGGGTACCGGGGTCAATAGTCCCACTGGTTTGGGACTCTTCGATCAAGGTTTCATATTGATGAACTTTGATACTCGATTGCCTATCGAATTTGGACTCAATACTTATGAGAAGTTTAATTAGTGATTTGATCACTAATTAACTTAATTTGATTGAGTAATTAATTTTGGATCAAGTCCAATTGAATTGGATTCAGTTGGGTTTGACCCGATTAGGTTAAATGTTGACCTAATCGTCGAAGTGGTTTGGTCCCTGATTTGATCAGGGATTGGGCTTAGTCAATTCCTGATTTGATTAAAATTTTATTGAGCCTAATTAAGCCTAATTAAGTTGGATTTAAATCAGTCTAATTGGGCCTAACTTATTTGGTTCAATTAGGTTGGTTTAAATAATGAAACCACCTTAACCCAAACTCCTTGCGCCACCTAATATCCACTGCGCCTATTTGAATTCACAAGAAGGAACTTCTCATGAATTTTTTCTCATGCAAAGCCCTCCCCACACCCACATTTGTGTGCCATATGGATGGATAAAGCTGATTAGTTAACCATTCAAATTCAAAGCATGTTTGAATTTGAATGGATAACTTATCTCTTGTGCCTTCATGCTTATCCATCTTGTACGCCACATAACTTACACGAGAAAAGGTTTCTCGTGAAACCTTTCCACGCACAAAGAGTACACTCCCTTCTCTTCTCATGCCATAAGTGGATAGGGATGAGTTGGTTTGCATTTAAATTCAAACTCGATTTGAATTCAAATGTGCAACCACTTATCTTTATCCTCTCACGCGGATAAGACACGTTCGATGTTGTTTAAAAAAGGGGAGAAAGGTGGGGTGTGCGTAAGAATTTTTGGAGAGAAAGTTTGGGGTGTGAGAAACCTTTCTGCATAAGGTGAAGGTCCAAAACCTTTCGAGATAAAAAGAAAGAAAAGAAAGAAAAAAGGGCACAGAGTTTTTCTTAGTGTACCCTAGGGTTTCAGCCTGGGGTTCGGGAAGTGAGAAGGTGAGCTACGAGTGTCGTGAGCCAACCAAATTTTAGGAAGATCTTCAACATCCTCTCAAGCACATCTGCTAACGATCTGGAGCATCCAAAGAATCAACAGACATCGATCGAAGGAGTTCAATCAGCATCGATCGTCGAAAAGGCTCTACAACGAGCTAGCACTCGTGAGGAGTCGATCAGACCGGGAGCTTCGTGTGGATGATCCGTAGAGGCCAGACATATTGTGTGGCTATATCATGATGATCAAACTCTCTCGATGATGATCAGATTGCAGCGATCTGCTACCCGCACAAAGGTATTGTGTTCTGAACACATTACAGTAAAGTGTTTACTGTTCAAATTTGAATTTCAAATTTAAATGCATGCATGTTGTATATCATATTTAGATCCTAGTATAGGGTAAACACATATTAATTAATTAGATTAATTAATATTTTTCACTGTAAAATCATAATTTTAAAAAAATTTTAAAATTACCATTTTACCCCTGCACTGAATTACGCAACACATGGTATCAGAGCAGGTTCTAAGATATGATATATGAATTTGCATGCATAGATTAAGTTATAATATAAAAGTTTAAATTTAAAATTTAAAATTCAAAATTTGAACTTTGAATTTTGAAATTTGAAATTCAAAATTTAAAATTCAAAAATTTAAAATTCAAAATTTAAAATTAAAAATTTGAAATTTAAAATTTAAAATTTGATTGAAATTTAAAATTTGAAATTCAAAATTTAAAATTTAAAATTTGAAATTCAAAAATTTGAAATTTGAAATTTGAAATTTGTTTGAAATTTGAAATTCAAAATTTAAAATTTGAAATTTGAAATTTAAAATTTGAAATTGGTATATTTAGATATACATGATCTAAGTAGCAAGTAATCAAATTGGGTTGGTTGCCATAGCCGTCCGGTCATAAGAGAAAAGTAGGGTTTAAAGGCCCTCTCCTTCCATTCGATGGGGTCTCCTATGGCGGTAGGGGTGCCGCTACAATTATATCTCATGCAGATGAAGCAGCGAAAGGACTTAATTATAAATGTTCAATTATAAAATTTATCATGAATGTGTTAGATTAGATCTAAAGCAATATTCATGATTTATTTTGATTGAGTTATTTTCTGTTATGTAATTAGCAATAGGATTACTATTTATGAAATGTGCTGATCTATTTGTGAAATGAGTCAACATATTTGATGAACAAAAAAATAAAACCTTTCAAATTTAAAAATTATTTTCGAAAAGCCAAACCCTGACCCATCAGCTCAAATACTTAATTAAAAGAATTAAGTGTTGTCAAGTTGGTCTAGAATTGTGAATTAAGATCTAAGACAATTGCATAAACTTGTGGGTCAATGGGTTAGATGGATTAGGTCCTTAATTGGGTTAGACCTAAGGTTAGCTTAAAGAAATAGACTAAAATAGAGTAATTGGTCAAATCTAATCAAAAGTTGAATTAGATTAGGTCAAGGACACTCTAGACTCAACTCCAATAGTTGTAGTTGAATGGGTCCATGTCTTTAACTAGACCAAGATGGACTTAATTCATGGCTACATGGTGGAACCCTATTTACTAAGTTGATCAAATTAAAACTAATGAACCGATTGGTGTCTAAGATAAGTTCGGTATTTTGACCAGTGGTTCTTAAGTGGGAGCTACTCGCATTGATTCGATCTCTGACAAGTTAATGGCATATCCCCACCACTGATCTCACTTACCTGGCCAACCTAGTGAGTTAGGGTTTGATTAGATCACTTGGTGATTAGAGCTCACCCATGTCATTAGGTAAATCAGTGTGACTGATTTAGGTGCTCCTAATGTCGGCTTTAATTAAATCCTTTTTAATCTGACTTGATGAAGTCAGTGGGAGGATTGAAATTGGCTGGTTAATTTCTTCTCTTCCTTAATTTAATAAAATCCTCAAAATTATTAGATCCCTAAAATGATTAAGTTATAGTGATAACTAAGTCATAGCCTCCCATTAAGTGAGTGATAATGAGTCCATTAATTTAATAATCATTGGAGGCCCAAAGGCCTGGTGCTTATTGACTAATGAAATTATCATTTATAGTATGATAATTTGGTTTGAGTCTTTCTGATGGTGGTCAGGTTGGCCAGCCAAAGTCGGGCCTGATCATTTATTGGTTCGATTCACCAAATCAAGTCATGTTAATGGTTGGACCTAACCAGATCTTTTCAGTGGAGGCCAAAGCCTACTGATTAGGTTCTGGGGCAAAATTAATTACTAGAAGTTGTTTAGAGAAATAACTGGTTATGAACCTACCCATAGATGCACATGGGTTGACCAACCAAAGTTGGGCTCATGTGTAGTCTGTGTGGATTCTAGTACCCACTAAGGAATTAAAGTAATTCCTCGAATTGGAGGTTGAGGCTACCAGTTCATAAAAATATTGGGAGAAACTTTAGACTAAAGTCCAAGTCTTTAGTATTAATAATTTATGTACTAATAGAGGTCTGATTTTTCTTTATGCAGCTATGGCCACTAACCTGTCGCTCCGATCATTATTAGATAATGACAAGCTCATGGGACCTAATTTCGATAGCTGGTATCGAAAATTAAAAATTATCCTTGAGCATGAGCGGATCCTTTATGTAGTAACAGATCCGGCACCAGAGGAGTTAGCCCCAAATGCTAGAGGCATGGTCTGAGACACTTACCAGAAGTGGCTCAATGACCGCACCACCGTTCGGTGCATAATGCTAGCGGCAATGAATGATGAGTTTAGCCGTAGATTCGAGAATGCCCAGCTACAGGAGATGCTTCAAATATTGAACGACTCTTTTGGCACGCCTGACGATGTTGAAAGGCACAAAACTAGTTGTGCCATTTTCAATGCTCGGATGAGGGATGGGGCCTCAGTCATCGATCATGTACTGTACATGATCGAAATGATTGAGTGCCTAAGTAAACTGGGCTTTCCCCTGCACGAGCAGCTCGATAAGGATGCGATCCTTAATTCATTGCCCAAGTCCTTCCTCCCCTTTCTTACTTATTTTCGAATGACAAAGCCTGCAGTGCACTACCACAGCTTATTGGGGTTGCTGCAAAACTTTGAGAAGGACCACCAGCTCCATAAGGAGTTGGTGAATGTTGTAGGAGGGTCTTCTTCTGTTAGTCGACCCTTTAAGAAAGGGAAGAAGAACAAGAAGAAGAAGAACAAGAAGGTACAGCCGCATGCTGGGACGTCTGCACAGGGTCAGACCAAGAAGTGCAAGCCCGATCGGAGCCAGGTGGAGTGCTTCTTTTGCAAGAAGCAGGGGCACTGGAAGAGGAACTGTCTTCTATACATTGCCTCCCTGGACCCAAACAGGCCGAAGAAGAAGCAAGGTAATTATATGATAACACCTTGCAACTTTTTTATTTGTGATACTACTGCCTAGGTATTGGATACCGGAAGTCCATATCATATTTGCAATTCGATGTAGGGTCTGCAGGTCAGTAGGAGATTTGATGACGGTGAGAGGTTCCTGAACGTTGGAGATGGAAGCAAAGTTTCAGTTCTAGCTTTAGAAATCATGAACCTTGTAATCAATTCTCGTAATATAATTCTAAGTGAATGTCACTATTGTCCAAGCATTTTATTAAATATTATTTCTGTAGGCCTTTTGGCCATGTATAGTTATCAATTTTTAATAAAAAAAAATATTTGCAATATCATTTTGAATGGTGTTACAATGTTTGTTGGACAACTAGATAATGGAATTTACTTACTGTCACAGTCTGTTAATGTGGTTCAAACCTCCGATAAATGCCCTAGAATAGATAATGTGTCAGAAGTCTACCTTTGGCATGTAGGCTAGGTCATATCAATAAAAATAGGATAAACAAGTTGGCTCAAGAAGGAATTCTTGAAGTTGGTGATTGTGAATCACTTCCAACCTATGAGTCCTGTCTTCTTGGGAAGATGACCAAGTCACCTTTTACTGGAAAAGATGAGCGAGCCAGTGAACTCTTAAGTCTGGTACATTCTGATGTATGTGGACCCATGAGCTCAAGTGCAAGAGGTGGATATTTCTACTTCATAACCTTCACAGACGACCTATCGAGGTATGGGTATGTCTACTTAATGAAGCATAAGTCGGAGTCGTTTGAAATATTCAAACTATTTCGAAATGAGGTAGAAAAATAAATTGGAAAGTGCATTAAAACTCTTCGATCTGATCGAGGAGGTGAATACCTTTCCAATGAGTTTTTAACATATTTAGGGGAGAATGGGATTCTCTCTCAGTGAACTCCTCCTGAAACACCATAGCATAATGGTGTGTCTGAAAGGAGGAATCAGACCTTGTTGGACATGGTCCGATCCATGATGGGGTTTGCTGGTCTGCCGATCTCTCTCTGGGGATATGCGCTCGAATCGACTTGTTACCTTCTAAATAGGGTTCCGAGTAAGTCTGTAACCAAAACGCCATATGAGATATGGATAGGACATAAGCCAGTACTCTCGCACCTAAGGATTTCGGGGTGTCCAGCTTATATTAAATGTTTAATTACGGACAAGCTTGGACCTAGGTCTGACAAGTATAATTTCATAGGATATCCAAAAGAAATCAAAGGGTATTATTTCTACCTAGCTGATGAGCAAAAGGTGTTTGTCAGCCTTAAGACAATCTTTTTAGAAAAGGAGTTCCTTGGTGAAGGGACTATTGCCTCTAAGGTCGAACTTGAGGAAGTTCGACAGGTAAAAAAACTGACACAAGTAGCTGAACCTGAATCGGATTTGGTTAGACCAAATTCGGAGCCCATTGTTGATGCACCCTTAAGGCGATCTGGTAGAGTAGCACGTCAACTGGATAGATACTATGGTTTCTTGGTCCGGGACGGCAATTCTGTCAAACTTGATGAAAACGATGAGGATCCGATCACCTACATGGATGCAATGCAGAGACCTGACTCTGAGAAATGGCTAGAGGCCATGAAATCCAAAATGGAGTCCATGAAGGTCAACGATGTGTGGACATTGGTTGATCCACCCGAAGGATTAAAACCCATAGAGTGTAAATGGGTCTTTAAGAGGAAGAGGGGTGCAGATGGAAAGGTGGAAACCTATAAAGCCCATCTGGTTGCCAAGGGATATCGTCAATGTTATGGTATAGACTATGACGAGATGTTTTCTCCTGTGGCAATGCTCAAATCCATTTGGATTATGCTTGCGATAGCTGCCCATCTGGACTATGAAATCTGGCAGATGGATGTGACGACAGCTTTCCTAAATGGAGAGCTGGATGAAGAGGTATATATGATACAACCTGAAGGATTCACATCCACAGATGAGTCTAAGGTGTGCAGGCTATAGAGGTCCATTTATGGACTTAAGCAGGCATCCCGAAGTTTGAACATACATTTTGATAGGACGATCAAGATATATGGCTTCGTTCAGAATGGAGAAGAGTCCTGCATTTATAAGTGGGCTAATGGTCCAGTAGTAGTATTTCTTGTATTGTATGTGGATGACATTCTCTTAATCGGGAATGATATCCCTGCATTACAGGGAATAAAGATTTGGCTGTTGTCACAATTCTCCATGAAGGATCTGGGAGAAGCTTTCTACATCCTAGAAATGAGGATCTATAGGGATAGATCTAAAAGGTTGCTTGGCTTATCCCAGTCCACGTACATTGATGCTATGCTGAAGGGGTTCAGCATGGAGAATTTCAAGAAAGGCTATCTACCGATAGGCCTTGGAATTTCTCTCTCGAAGAGGAATTGTCTGACAATACCTCAAGAGAGAGAGCATATGGATAGAATTTCATATGCTTCGACAGTGGGATCTATCATGTACGCCATGACATGTATACGACCAGATGTGGCGTACTCACTAGGAGTAGTGAATAGATACCAATCTGATCCAAGGGAGAATCACTGGAAGGTTGTTAAAATCATCCTGAAGTATTTAAAAAATACTAAGGACCAGTGGCTTGTTTATGGTGAATCGGACTTGAGACTTATCGGGTTTATAGACTCTAGTTTCCAGTCTGATCACGGTGACAGCAAGAGTGTGTCGGAATTTATATTTACCCTTAATGGTGGGGCTGTCTACTGGAAAAGTTCCAAGCAGCACACTGTGGCTGATTCAGTTTGCGAGGCAGAGTATGTCGCTGCATCAGATGCTGCCAAAGAAGCGGTGTGGCTGAGAAAATTCATCACCGAGCTCGGAGTAGCACCCTCCCTTGTTGGTCCAGTTCTGCTCTATTGTGACAGCTCTGGAGCCATTGCTCAGGCGAAGGAACTGAAGGCACACCAGCGGACGAAGCATATTCTGCGCCGCTACCATCTCATCCAAAAAATCATGGATCGAGGTGACGTCGACCTTCAGAAGATCGACAGAAAGGAGAACCTGGCTGACCCATTCACTAAAGCCATTGCGATGAAGGAGTTCGACGACTTCAAGTCAAAGATGGGTATTAGATACTGCACCGATTGGCTTTAGGCCAAGTGGAAGATTATTGGGAATAGTGTCCCAAAGCCAATCGTCAGTCTGTTGACGGTTGTGCTCTTTATTGTATTAGTACATAAATCATAAATAAATAAAAGTTATTTTGGCATTTTTCATCACAAATTGTCATCTTCTAATGAACTCCTGTGTTGTGGTGAAGTCCTTAGGACTATTTAGACTCGACAAAGGAGGATTTATCGTTTAGTCCTTAAACCAGTTCGCAACCAAATGATACGTTGTTACCAAGGACAACAACATTTATCAAGCATAGGTTGTTGTGTACCATATGGGTTGGTTGTCCTCTTAACCAAGGAGTGTGGAGACACTGGTATGGCATACAGGTGAGATGTAAGGGTACATCTGCACTGAACGTGACCGACTCTGGAGCTATTTCTACTGTCAAGATTTATTCCGATGGGATATGGGTATAACTGTCCCTCTAACCTGAGACCGCCACGGTGACTTGCAAGCAACTCACTGTACTTAGGCACTGAACTACCTGAATTTCTAATTCAATGACGGAAGGCTGCTGAGTGTAGTCAAGTACTTGACTTGTCAGTGCGTGTGTCAAGGTGGGATTGACCACTCCAGTTCAGGAGCTGTGTACAGTCATGTTTCAATTTAGCAAAACCTTGACTAGGGTAGTCCTAGTGAGGAGTCACAGGACTGTTTAAGTTGAACACGACTCGGATGATCTAATCAGGGTTGACAGTTTAACCCTGAGTCATCCTAAACACAGGGGTCAAAAGGGATGAATTATATAGTAACCATATTCACGTAGGTTCTGAGTGTTGCGATTGTGACTATTCAACCTATCTGTATGTCGAGTACCATTGCTAGATCGTCACTTTGATTAGTACAGGAATTGGTTCCTGTGCTACCGGCTTAGGTTCGAACTTGCGGGGTCACACACATTAAAGGTTCCTATCTGATCTGATGGCTGATGAAGAGTCCTAATATTCATGGACTATGAGTCCTACGTGTCTGAAACTCTGTGATCGAGAATCAGGATTCTCTCATCACAAGTCCCTCACATTTTGGGTATCGGGGTCAAGAGTCCCACTGGTTTGGGACTCTTCGATCAAGGTTTCATATTGATGAACTTTGATATCCGATTGTCCATCGAATTTGGACTCAATATTTATGAGAGGTTTAATTAATAATTTGATCACTAATTAACTCAATTTGATTGAGTAATTAATTTTGGATCAAGTCCAATTGAATTGGATTCAGTTGGGTTTGACCCGATTATGTTAAGTGTTGACCTAATCGTCAAAGTGGTTTGGTCTCTGATTTGATCCCTGCACCACCTTAACCCAAACTCCCTGCACTACCTCATATCCACTGCGCCCATTTGAATTCACGAGAAGGAACTTCTCATGAATTTTTTCTCATGCAAAGCCCTCCCCACACCCACATTTGTGCGCCATATGGATGGATAAAACTGATTAGTTAACCATTCAAATTCAAAGCGTGTTTGAATTTGAATGGATAACTTATCTCTTGTACCTTCATGCTTATCCATCTTGTGCGCCACATAACTTACACGAGAAAAGGTTTCTCGTGAAACCTTTCTACGCACAAAGAGTCCACGCCCTTCTCTTCTCACGCCATAAGTGGATAGGGATGAGTTGGTTTGCATTTAAATTCAAACTCGATTTGAATTCAAATGTGCAACCACTTATCTTTATCCTCTCATGCGGATAAGACACATTCGACGTTGTTTTAAAAAGGGGAGAAAGGAGGGGCATGCATAAGAATTTTTGGAGAGAAAGTTTGGGGTGTGAGGAACCTTTCTGTATGAGGTGAAGGTCCAAAATCTTTCGAGAGAAAAAGAAAGAAAAGAAAAAAAAAAGGGTGCAGAGTTTTTCTTAATGTACCCTAGGGTTTCAGCCTGGGGTTTGGGAAGTGAGAAGGTGAGCTATGAGTGTCGTGAGCCCATCAAATTTTAGGGAGATCTTCAACATCCTTTCAAGCATGTTTGCTGATGATCCAAAGTATCCAAAGAATCAGCAGACATCGATCGAAGGAGTTTGATCAGCATCGGCCATCGAAAGGGCTCTACAACGAGCTAGCACTCGTGAGGAGTCGATCAGATCGGGAGCTTCATGTGGATGATCCGCAGAGACCAGACATGTTGTGTGACTGTATTGTGATGATCAGACTCTCCCGACGGTGATCAGATTGTGACGATCTACTACCCGCACAAAGGTATTGTGTTCTGAATACATTACAGTAAAGTGTTTACTGTTCAAATTTAAATTTTAAATTTAAATGCATGCATGCTGTATATCATATTTAGATTCTAGTGTTGGATAAATATATGTTAATTAATTAGATTAATTAATATTTTTCACTGTAAAATCATAATTTTGAAAAAGTTTTAAAATTACCATTTTACCCCTGCACTGAATTACGCAACATGGTGATCATCAACCCATGCTCAAGTATCGAGTTCTGAACTCAGATTAGAAGTAGATGTAATCTGCTGCTCACATACATGCATGCTGATTTTATCTTTAGTATTTTTCAGATTTTTTATACAATATATCATATTATAGATCCTAGAGTAGGTTGATTTGATGATTAGATCTTATGCATGTTAAATTAATTTGATTAATCTAATTATCTTTTACTATAATTTATTCAAAAAAAATTTAAAATATATGTATGAAATTATCTACATTTTTTAATATTAATTTATTTTAACTTTTGTATAAAGTTAACCATCAATAGATTTGATGATTAAGCCCTTGAATGATTCTCAATCATTGATCAGCCACATGATCAGTTAGAAACTTCTTTTAAGTATGAGCCCATACGTTTGAATCTAAGTCAGTAGCACAGGAATAACTTTCTGAACTAATCGATGTAATCATCTAGCAATGGTGACCCGACGTTCGGATAGGTCGAATAAAGATGAAGAAACATTCAAGAATCTATTAACGTATGGTTACTGTATAATTCATCTCTTTGACCCTAATGCTCGAGGATGACCTAAGATTTAACTGTCAATCCTAGATAAGTCATCCATATTGTATTTCAATCTTTTTCAAATCTATCACATGGATTATCTGGGCTCAGATTTTGCTAAATTGAAATACATTGATACATTAACTCTTACTAATTCGGAGGGTTCAATCTCATCTTGCTCACACACCAACTTGACAAGTACTTAACTGTACCTAAAAATCTTCCATCACTAAATTAAAAACTCAGTTAGTCTAGCACCAAAATACAGTGAGTTGCTTGCAAGTCACCGTGGTGATCTCAGATCGAAAGGATACTTATACCCATACCCTTCGCCAGCTATTCTTGACAGCAGAATGCTCCGTAGTTGGTCACATTCAGTGACGATATACTCCTACATCTCGTCTGCATGCCGTAGCAGTATCTTTATTCCATTTGATTATGAGGACAATCAATGCATATGGCATACAATGACCTACACTTGATATCGCTATCATCCTAGTAATAGCATATCATTTGGTCACAAACCAATTTAAGGATTACACGATAAATCCTCCTTTATCGATCAAAGTAATCTTAAGGACTTCATCACAACATAGGAGTTCATTAGAAGATGTAACCTTGTGATGAATAAGGCCAAATAACTTTTATTATTTATCAATTCATATACAATAATAATTAGCTTAATCATCAAATGATTGACTTTAGGATATATTTTTTAACATGAGTTTCATATCTAGCTAGCAGTAGATCTGGGTATAAGTTCATCTAATTTGTTTAGACTCCAATCTAATCGATTTAGGTCCAATCAAGCTAATCCTAATTCAATAATTAGAAACCTATCTAATTGACGGTCGAATTAAACTCTTTAATTTGATCAAACTTACAAGTCAAGATTGACGTCTAGAAATATATCATGACTATCCAGAAGATATAAAATTTAGTAGAAATACCAAATATATCTTTCAATAGTAAATTACCATGCAATTCAATTCTTCGATCATCTCTGTATCCTGAATATGTTCATGAGTATGGAATCATGTTAAACTCAAATACATATTCATATCGATTCTCCATCAACCAATGATGGCTCTGATGATGAAGCATTAGAAACTCTTTCTAATCTCTATCCTACTTTTGACCAAAAGATTTTTTTCGAATCATCTAGAGATGAAAATTCATAGGACGTGATCTCTTCTTACTAGAAGTGATTGATTCTATGTTAATCAACTCACAATCTTCATACACACTACACCATATCCAGAATATTCTGTACATGTCTTAATGCCATGCCTAGATATGAACCAAAATATAGATTCATGTGTAAAAGATGCCATGATGATTTTAGATCTAAGGATTACTTGGATAACTCCTACTTAGAGAACTATCTTTTGACATGCAAGTAAGGTTTCCAAAAGATATTTTCTACCGACAAGTCAATTCAGTGGACTCATATCCAAATGAGCACCCACATCCTTGTATTAGTATCCCCATACAAGTAGCTAGTGAGATCAACCATCCTCTCTGTCGAGCATGTACAGGATGTGTCAGTCTTTTCGAAATATCGATCCATAACTCAATGCTCCTATGATCAAAAATATTTAAGATTAGAGTTTTAAGATTTTAGATCTCACTAGCATGACCCATTCTTGTTTCCTAAGACTATTGTTCTAATTTTTGAGGTTCATCATAATAAGATGCAACTAAAATGATAAATTAATACCTCATTTTTTTATCAAATAATAAATATCATTACATGAGTTAAAAATTTATAAAGAAAAATTTCATCACAACATACGTGCGATTGACTTGTAGGGCACCTTTCTTTCAATAACTTGATCATCATCTAAGTTATTGATTAGGATTAGCTTTTTTTGTGTGTGGCCTCTCAGGTTCTATTCAGTCTGGTAGTGAGACATATCGTGATCTCCATCACTGTATCATCGAAACTTCTTTTGATGGGCTGAAATAATTTGATATGCTTGTGATGCTGTCATTAGGACACCATGATTATCAATCTAATTTTGACTTCAATAAAAATTAAAAATACATAGAAAGTAGCAAGTTAGATCGAATCCATAGAGAAGGTAGGATTTTGATTTGAAATCTTTGATTTTAGAAAAAAATAATGTTTCAAAGAAAGTAATTTAAGTTGAAAAATAAAAATTAAAAGTATAAAAAATAAATTAAGTACTAAGATCTACTATTTAGATTCTAGCTTCTACTTACAATAAAGATAAATAATAAAAATTTAATGTATATAAAATAAATTGATACTAAGATCTACTAACTAGATCCTAGCATCTAATTGTAATAAAAATAAAAGATAAAAAAATTAAAGTGCAAGAAAATAAATTTTACATTAATTAAAATTAAAATTCAAATATAAAGAATTTAAAAAATAATAAAATAAAATAAAACTATAACAAAGATCTAAAGTTGATCAGCCCAGCTTCGTTGGGAAGATGGTTGATGACCTCTTTTTCTTCCTTCATACTCCGTAGAGCAAGCCAGCTTCTCTTCTTCTTCTCCTTGGGTCCCTAAACTTATCTAACTTTTTTTTTAATTTTTTTCTTACTTTTATATTGATTTTTTTTTCTACTCTTATTCTCGGATCTCCTATTTATAGATAAATTTTTTATCTTTTTTTGATCACAAAAGGAGTCCTAAAACCTTTAGAATTCATATAATACCTATAGCAATTTATTCTGGCCATCAGATCTTCAATGGACCGCCCAGATCAGCCCAAAAAATATTGTTTAAGTCTTTATCATGATCAAAATCAATGCTAGTCATCCAATCATGCTCCTGATTGAATTCTGGCCATTGGATCATGCATTTTATCTCCTTAACACGGTCAGAATGAATACCAGCCATCAGATCAGATATTTGATGGATTTTTGGCAATTGATCAGTGCTTAAAACTTCCTATTCATAGTTGGGAATGACATCAACCATTGGATCAAGTGATGGATCAAGTTTCAGCCATCCGATCACATCCAGAATTGATATCAACCATCGGATTGTAGAAAAATTCTTCCACCCGCCTATGAGCTGCGCCATAGACCGCGAAACTATTCTTGTGGACTGCACCATCACTTCTGTGGACCGAACGATCGATCCACCATGCATCGAAGGCTGTAAATTTTATTTTTAAGGATATTTTGACTTGATTTTTGCTATGATTTTTGTCTAAAAAATTAAAAAAATATGCATTAAATTCTTCAAATTTTTTTTATTATTTTAATGCTTAAATTTTGAATTAAATCAATATCTATTTTTCATAAATATGCTCTAATTTTATATTTTTTTAAAATTATCTATTTTTATAAAAAAATCTAATTTATTTATGAAATTAAATTTTTTAAGAAGATGTTAGCTCTATAAATTATAAAAAATATTTAAAATAAATATAAAAATATACCACTTATCACATCCTCCAATTTGAACTTTAATCATCCTCGAGTAAAGAAAGAAATTAAAATTAAGTATCATTTAACTTAAGGTTTTAAATTTTATCGAGTATTTTTAAGAAAAAGACCACTGATGTTCAGTAGAACGTGAGTGAGGAATGTTATTGGGATATTAATACTAATCAATATAAGAGCTAAACTAAGAACACTAAATTTTTTTTAAATTATCCCTACCTTTATCTCCAAATTATTAACCTTCATATGGATAAGTATATTGTTACTTCTATTTTTTATGTATTATAAAATATATATATATATCTTCATATTGCCCATTTTTTGATGCAAAACACAATGCTTACCTAGGCAAAGGGACTCAGTTACTCGATGGAAGACCAATATTTAAACTTTGCTCTTTTTTTCTTTCTTTTTTTTTTTTAATATTGTACCACTATTGAATGTCATAACCCCTTAAGCTTTCTATTTGACCCATATAACAAGTTTTCAGTCAATGACTTCCAAATCAGATGGCTTTAGGGTACTAGGTATTAAATACCCTTCGGATCTACTTGCTCAAATCAAACAGGTTACGAGTTAAAACTAGCTTTATAACAAAGCTTCTTTGCCCTTCATATCTTTTGACATGAAACTCAATGCTTGCTTAGACAAAGAGACTCGATTACTCAGTATGAAGTACTTGAAAACTCTTTTATTTTTTCTTTATATATATATATGAAGAAATATATAGTTACCCTACACAAGCCCATAGAAAGTAAACTCTTCTTTGATGCTGATAGAAAAATTTAGAAATGCTCAAAGAAAATTGTTTATGTTCTAAACTTAATTCTTTATTGAGTTTTCTTAATACTTGACCCCTCAATATCTCACAAACTCTTTGGTCTGTACATCAATTTTTTTTAAAAAAAATATTTGATTGAACTTGATTCTTAAGTATAATCAGGTGCTTAAATACTAAATACTAACTTACTTGAAAACTTTAAAAAATTAAAATTTTTTATTATTCTCCTCTCCAACTTAATCGATATTGTCCTCAATGGAGTAGGAAAAATAAAGGGTGCATACAAAAAGAAAGAAAAGAAGAGATGTCACCTGATCCAGGAGTCTTTTCAAAATTAATTCTCTTCCTCCCTATAAAAGATACTAAGTAAGACTCGATTAACTTAAACAAAGTACAAAAGAAAGAAAAGGCAAAAATAAAAATTAAAACTGGGTTGCCTCTCAAGAAGTGCTAAGTTTTACCATCTTCAGTCAAACCATACTGATTCTCTTACCTACCCTGTGTCAAATATTAGATTGATAAATTTTAATAGTTTTGGATTGCTAATCTCAGGAAGATGGTCTATAATAAATTTTTATATTTTATTGCCAATCTTCAAAAAGTATTGCACATCTCTGTTCTTAATTATAGTAAGATAATTCACAAACCCATTTACAGATCCTTGTTTGTTATGAATTTCTCCTATTTGTTCTTCTAAAATGCTCATGAATTGAGTTTTTGGGTTAGGAGTTAAGTTTGAAGCAATGGGTGCTGAAAGGGTATCACTTGATTTTAAACATGCATACTTAGATATGATCTAACATAATTTTTGTTCTGAAAGAGGTGATGATTCTAGAGTGGAAGAACTGGCTTCTAGGGTTGAAGGGAACAGGACACTAGATTTATATATCTCGATTAACTCATCCACTTTCTTTTTTTCTTTATCTTTTTCTCTTAAATCAATATCAGTTTTGGGCTCAGGTTTTTCTATTGGGTTAGTCTCAGTACTAACCTCTACTTTCAAGTTCTCTTTTTGGCTAGTATCAGTACTAGCCTCATTCACCTGATCTTGGTATGGGTTCTTAAGAATGCTACCACTTTTAAGCTCAGAGATTACTTTGTCATTTTTAAATTGAGAATTCTTAAGTGGGACATTAGATTGATGACTAGGTCTAGGTGGTTGGTGGATGGGTTGGTCATTTTTGAAATTCAGTATTGGTTGGCTCGATAATTGATCTAGTTCTCTCCTCATGGTAGACTTAGCTAAATGATCTATTTGTGCTTCTAGCCTAGCGAGGGATTGTTGTTGGATCATAATCATTTGTTGAAATTGGCTAAACCTATCATCAGCTAGATTGCTCTGTTAAGGAGGTGGGTATGGTGGTTGATAGTGATATGATAGCTGGGTGGGCTGACTAAGCTGACCTCTATTATAGGCATAATTCTGGTATTGGGGCCTATTCTGAAAGTTTTGCACTAGAAGAATTTGGATCTAAGCCAAGGTCTGTTGGGATCTCCAAGAAAAATTGAGGTGGTTCCTCCAATCTTGGTTATATATGTTAGAGAATGGATCGTTGACAGGCTTGGAGTAACCTTAGGCAACTTGAACTTGTTCTTGGATGAAAGGTAAAAACTGTGCAGCCATGGGATATTCACTTACATGATGGGCTGGGCTAGTACAGATAATATAAATCTTCTGATAATTGAAAGGTGGTGTGTATTGTGCAGGAGATTGTTGACCTAGGACTAGGCATTTATCTATAAGAAGGTTAATTTTATCTAATTTTTGGGCTATCAGGTTCAAATCGACCTTAGGACTAGAATCTGAATGTTTGATTCTATAGAATGATGAAAATATTGATGGGTTATAGGTGGAAGGAATAAAATACTCCTTCATCTGCATAGGTGATTCTCAAGATTTCTAGCCAGTTGATTATTAGGTGCATATACCAATGTAAACCTTAATGTGTGTGGTTCAGATTTTTTTTAAAAAAAGATGGAGAAAGAAAAGAGAAGAGGAAGAAAAAAAAAAGTTCTAAAGGTGAGATCCTTCAAAAAGCCCTAGACCTAAAGATGAAAGATGAGAAGAATTAGTTGTGGTTGAGTGTTAATTGTAATCAAGTTAGCAAACAATTAAACCTAGACACCTATGGGTTTCTTAGACCTAACAGTTCGATGTAGAGTGACTTTGCCTAATTACAAATTGGATTTGTTCTCACTTCTTTCAACTAGTCAGGTAAGAGGTGGGGTCATGGGGGTCCCCCCATTGCTTGTCTTAGACACTAATTTGATTAGCCAGGTAAGCTAACGAAACCAATTAAATAACCACGAGTCCACTTAGGTTGAGCCTTTATAACTTCTTGCCTTAGATACCAATTTCAGGAGTGAGTCCAAACTTACTTTGCACTTAACTTCATCACAATACTCAAACTAAACTCAATTGATCCTAGGGGCCAATGTCTACTAAATTTTAATTAGGTTAGGGTTAATGCAGGATGCTAGTTGGTTATTTTTGGGCTAAGAAAGGATGATAAAATTCCCACCTTATCTTATTTATGGATGTTGCACTTAAGTTGATTTAAGATGAATATGCACAACTAATTTCAAACAAGAGGTTCTATGCAACTAAATTAGATGCATGAAACTAATCCAACTTGAAAGCTTACCTTGTCTCCAGTGATCATCAAAAATAAATCTAAAATGATGAATGCTTTTAAACAATTAAGTTTCTACTTTTGTCATGTGATTTTTATTAAGTTTATGTGGGTGAATTTTAGGTTAATTTAAAAAAATAATAATTAATACTAAAAAAAATTATTAGGGTTAGGGTTAGGATTGATCTCACTAAATTGGAAGCTTTCTATCTCTTTTTTTTTTGAATTTTTTTTTTATAAAAAGATAAAAAAATTAAAAATATTAGTAAGCTATATTTATAAAAAAATCAAAAAAATTAAATATTAAAGTTGGTTCCTTCTCTGACAATAGTGCCAAAAATTTGATATGTTCGCGATGTTGTCGTTAGCACACCATGATTATCAATCTAATTTCGACTTCAATAAAAATTAAAAATATATAGAAAGTAGTAAGTCAGGTTGAATCTAGAGAGAAGATAAGATTTTGATTTGAAATCTTTGATTTTAAAAAAAAAAATAAAGTTTCAAAGAAAGTAATTTAAGTCAGAAAATAAAAGTTAAAAGCGTGAAAAATAAATGAGGTACTAAGATCTACTATTTAGATCCTAGCTTCTAATTGCAATAAAGATAAATAATAAAAATTTAAAATATATAAAATAAATTAGTACTAAGATCTACTAAATAGATCCTAGCATCTAATTGCAATAAAAATAAAAGATAAGAAATTTAAAGTATAAAAAAATAAATTTTATATTAATTAAAATTAAAATTTAAATATAAAAAATTTAAAAAATAATAAAATAAAATAAAATTATAATAAAGATCTAAAGTTGATCAGTCCAGTCTCGTTGAAAAGATGGTTGATGACCTCTTCTTCTTCCTTCATACTCCGTAGAGCGATCCGACTTCTCTTCTTCTTCCCTTTGGGTCCCTAAATCTATCTAATTTTTTTTTCTAATTTTTTTATCTTTTCACTAATTTTTTATTTTTTCCACTCTTATTCTCAAATTTTCTATTTATAGATAAATTTTTTATCTTTTTTTTATCACAAAAGGAGTCCTAAAATCCTTAGAATTCGTATAATATCCATAGCAATTTATTCTGGCCATCAAATCTTCAATGGACCGCCCAGATCAGCCCAAAAAATACTATTTAAGTCTTTATCATGATCAAAATCAACACTGGCTGTCCGATCGTGCTCCTGATTGAATTCTGATCGTCAGATCATGTGTTTTATCTCCTTAACATAGTCAGGATGAATACCAGCCATCGGATCAGGCGTTTGATGGATTTCTGGCTGTTGATCAATGCTTAAAACTTCCTATTCACAATCGGGAATGATGTCAACCATTGGATCAAGTGATGGATCGAGTTTCGATCGTCTGATCATGTCCAAAATTGATATCAACCATTGAATCATGCAAAAAATCTTCTGCCCATCTGTGAGCCATGCCATAGATCGTGAAACTATTCCTGTGGACTGTGCCATCGCTTTTGTGGATCGATCGATCAGTCCACCACACACCGAAGGCTGTAAATTTTATTTTTAAGGATATTTTGACTTGATTTTTGCTTCAATTATTGCTTGAAAAATTAAAAAAATATGCATTAAATTTTTCAAAAATTCTTCATTATTTTAGTGTTTAGATTTTTAATTAAATTAATATCTATTTTCCATAAATATGCTCTAATTTTATATTTTTTTAAAATTTTATATTTTTATAAAAAATCTAATTTATTTATGAAATTAAATTTTTTAAGAAGATGTTAGCACCATAAATTATTAAAAATATCCAAAATAAATATAAAAATATATCATTTATCATAATTCTCACTCATCCCATCAAGGATTGTTGATCCGAAAATGATCTTAGTAAGTTTTCATAATCTATCAGTGACACCTAGCAAATGTAGTGGCAATCCAATAGAATAGAAGGATGAATCCTTAGGTGTAGTTATCATGTGATCAAGTTCCTCTATCGAGAATCCCAATAGGATGCAGATCATGGAACCTCATCAAATCCTAAGCATCCGTCATATACCAGACTTAATTAGCTAGAGTCTAATCATGAATCCCATGAAAACTCTTTTCCATAATCTCGTTGTTGTGGCCATAGACTTATGGACTCAGCCTCTTAGATCGCATAGGACTACTTGTCAACTACTAAGGCTGATAGATCTCCTATAAGTACACTCGTACTCCTACAGTAAATTTACTGCAGTCAACATCCACTACAAGGACCTATATGGCTAGGGACCATATTTATACGTAGTCAAACTATAGTAACCCTACTGTAAATAGTCGAGGCACCATAGATCAAAAAATCACTCACACAACTACAATATCGAGAAGTCACTGATGAGTGAGTAGGCATCCACAAGACTTCTCATTTTTTATCACGTTCAATACCATTGTTCTCTAACAACCACCTACACTCTCACTTTAGTATCCCCATACTATAGACTCAAGACTCATCTACCCAAAAGAGAAGCGATCCATGCACTAATCTACTCAGATCTATCATTAACCCAGTGATGATCATTGACTGAGAGCATTTAGAAATTAATCTATAATGACACATGTCTTAAATTCTCAACTCTTTGAGAATATGTGTCATTGACTATTAACTCTTTGGATAATTCTAAGACACATTACTCTAGAATAAAAATAATTATCTATTAATTTTAATTTTAATAAATTAAGTATAAACTTATATTTTAAAAAATTATAATATGTCAGTCAATAATTGATTTTTTAGATCACACATCTAACAATCTCCCACTTGACCTAAAGCCAATCGTCCAAACCTAAGTCCCAACTTCTCAAGATGTACTTTAGTCTTTTAGCTAGCAAATTACTTAGTCAGTGGGTCCACCACATTTTCATGGGGTCTACTCTCTTCATCTTGACTTTTTTCAAGTCCATATAGTCATGTATTATTTAAAGTCCTTCTTTCCATATACTCGATATTTTGGTGAGATCGAGGCTCCATTAGCTATGGGCTATGGTGCCCATATTGTCACAATGATGACTTCTCATGACATCAATTTGCAATAAAGTTACTTGAACCTAAAGATCTTAACTAGCACCATTGAAAAGATGACTAACTCAGCTTCCTACAATGATTGGTTATTTGAAACTCTTTCAATCTACTAATTCTCACATTGCACACATCTTGATGTAGACTCTCTACCATCAATGCCATACTCAAGATCCGAGCATGTATACCCATAAACCCTACAACTCAAAATTCTCTTACAAAAATTAAGAAAAAATCTTTAGTGCTTCTCAAGTACTTAAAGATGTTATTTACAGCTATCCAATGTTATACACCTGGATTCGACTGATCTCTGCTCGTGACACTCACAGTAAGATCAAGTCAAGTACATAGCATGGCATTTATGAGACTTCATAAGGGATCAAGATCATGAGCTAAATCTCCTTTAATGTATATAGACACATCATCTTGGAGAGATACATGCCTTGCCTAAGGGGTAGAAATCTCTTCATGGAGTTTCTATGCTGAACCCCTTCAGCACCTCCTTTATGTACTTTACCTGTGAAAAGCCTAGCAACTTATTAGATCTATCTCCACAGACCTTTAATCCAAGATGCTTTTCTTTGATCTTTCTAGAGGAATTATGGACAACCATCTCTTGACTGAAGTTAGTATAAAAATAACTTTTTCAATCAGGAGAATCTCATCCTCCCACCGACCCTTTTGAAAACTCAAGGTTCCTCCTTATTTTTGATGAAATCAAACTATTTGATTGCATCAATCTAACTTTGAGATGCTTGCATTAATCCAAAATAGATCCATGCAGCTTGTAGATCTTGTGACCTCCATCATCGGAAGTGAAATCCATCAAGCTGCTTCATGTAGATATCTTCCCAAGATATCCATTAAGGAACAATTTTCACATCCATCTGCATCTAATTCCCTTTGTAGATCCATTAACACCCAATCGGTACAATACCCTCTGGTGGATCCACTAAAGTCACGCTTGGCTAGAATGAATCAAGGTAGCCTTTGACTTTATTGCATCCATCCATTTCTCAAAATTGATATTGTACATCACCTCATCATGTTGGATTTCATTGGTGCAGCAGAAGGGTTAGGTGTTTAAAATTTTTATTTGAAATATCCGATGCACCGAAAACCCTAATGCCCAAAAATTCTTGACTATATTAATCAAAGTACAATTAAAATAATTTTTGATCAGAAGAATACCTGTAGTGCTAATCCAATTTTTACAAGGTATCCAAGTGTCTACCCTCCAATGGTGATCCACATGAAAATTGAATCAAAGATAGTGCTCCTTCTTCAGCTTGCTTCAAGAGTTCTAGCCCATAGAACTTGACTAACCTTGTACCGATCAGGTTTCTCCAAGAACCTGACTCAACCCTCTTAGACCTTTGGACTTCTGATTCTTCTTCTTTAGGACCCTCATAACCCTTGTTGGGACCAGATAAAACTTTGTCTTAAATTCCAAAGCCTTGTCATAAAATTAAGATAGGTTGTAAGAAAGAAGGGAGAGCTATGGAGAGAAATTGGAAACCTTTTCTGAATGCATCAAACACCCTATGCCCAGATCCTTTTATAGCCATCAGAGAGGCACTAAAAAGAGAGAGACATGCCTCATCCAAGAGGCTTATCTGATCAAATTATCAGAGATAAGAGTTTCTTTAAGCAGAAGGATTCTTATCACCGATATGCTGATCTACACCTGCACCTGCGCGTGCAACCAGAGAAGAGATATTTGTGCATCTCTTCTCAGATCAAAAAAATCCACAAAAATTCACATAGATAGGGGACTCACTTTTGATTCCATAAAATCTAATAAGATGATAAAATTCTCGTGGAAGGATGCTATCCTCATACCTCTTCATACAAGTTTTGATCACCACGTGTGCGCACATGCAAGGAAGCTTCTAGCATTAATTTGGCCATCTGATAAGTCTAGAAAAATTTCAAAAAAATCATCAAAAATATCTTATCAAATCTAAAACATTATTAGAAATTTTTTTCAATTTAAAAGTATTTGATTAGGAGAAGAACTCTCCAAACCATGGAGAGATGCAATGCTTCATCCCGCACGCATGAGAGACCTTCAATTTTTCAATTTTTTCTCCACCCCAAAAATTCTAAAAAAAATCCATCTCATACTTTGAGATGTGCACCAGAGGATGGAGGGTGATGTGGGCTACCACATGCATCTTAATGCCATGCCAGAAGGACTCCTCCTTCTGCTCACACCAACATGCGCACGCAAAACCTGTTTTGTGCCAAGAGTCCTTCACAATTTAGACTCTTCATATATGGCGTTAATATCAGATTAGATGTCATATTTTGGGCTACTTCTAGGTAGCACGATTTGATCCAAATATGCACCAAATTGGGCTAGCTAATTAGCAAGGGATGAGACCAAATTGATCTCCCAAAGAGCTAGAATTTCCACACGTGCTAGCATGCTTACTGGAATCCTGATTGAATCTAAAATTCTAATCAATCTTTTTTAAAAAGATCCTTGGCCAATTTTCATATGTGTGTGATCCATTGGGTTTCATATCTAGCCAGTAGTAGATCTGGATGTAAGTTAACCTAATTTGATTAGACTTCAATCTAACCAGTTTAGATCCAATCGAGCTAATCTGAGTTTAACAATTAGAATCCTTTCTAATTGACGATCGAATTAAACTCTTTAATTCGATCAAACTTACAAGTCAAGATTGATGTATAGCAATATATCATGACTATTTAGAAGATATAAAATTTGATAAAAATATCAAATATACCTTTTAATGATAAGTTACCATGCAATTCAATCCTTCGATCATCCCTGCACCTTGAATATGTTCATGAGTATGGAACCATGTCAAACTCAAACACATATTTATATCGATTCTCAATTAATCAATGATAACTCCAACGAAGAAGTATTAAAAATTTAATCTCCTTCTTGCTTTTGGCTAAAAGATTTTTTTTGAGTCACCTAGGAATGAGAATACGCAGGATGCGATCTCCTATTACTAGGAGTGATCGATTCTATATTGACCTACTCACAACCTTCATACACACTCCACCATATCCAGAACACCCCGTGTATGTCTTAATGCTATGCATAGGTATGAACCAAAATATGAATTTATGTGTATAAGATTCTATAGTGATTCAGGTCTAAGGATTACTTGCACAACTCCCACTTAGAAAATCATCTTTGACATGCAAGTAAGACTTCCATAAGATGTTTTCTTTCATTGAGTCAATTCAGTGGACTCATTTTCAAATGAGCACCCACATCCTTGTATTAGTGTCTCATACACGAGTAGCTAGTGGGATCTGCCACCCTCTCCATCAAGCATACAAAGGATGTGCCAGTCTATCTGAAACATTAATCTCTGACTTAATGCTCCTACGATCAGAAATATTTAAGATTAGGATTTTAGGATTTTTAGGTCTTACTAGCATGACCCATTTATGTCTCCTAAAACTATTGCCCTAATCTTTGGGTTCATCATTATCTTAGACATAATAAGATACAACTAAAATGATGAATCAATGCATCAAATAATAAATGTTATCACATGAGTTGAAAAATTATAAAGAAAAATTCTATCGTAACATACTTACGATTGACTTATAGGGCACTCTTCTTTCAATCTTCCACTTGCACTAAAGTTAATCACCTTTGTATCCTATACAATCAAGATGGTAATCATATAGCTACTATGGTATGGCTTTAGTGAATGGGTCTGTTATATTATTCTTTATGTCAACTCTTTCTAGGACAACATCTTGTCCTCTATAATTTCTCGAATGAGATGGAAACATCTGAGAATGTGCTTGAATCTATGATGAGACCTAGGTTTCTTAGCTTGAATAACGGCTCCAGTGTTATCACAATAGAGTGACACTGGTCTTTCAATCTTAGGAATGACTCCTAATTTCATGATGAATTTTTTCATCCAGACAGCTTCCTTAACGGCTCACTAGCAGTGATGTACTCTACCTCAGTGGTTGAGTCAGCCACAGCTTGCTACTTAAAACTCTTCCAACTCACTGCCCCACCATTTAGGGTAAACACATACCCTAATATTGACTTGCTATCATTTAGATTAAATTAAAAATTAGAATCTATATATCCCTCTAGTTTCAACTCTAATCCTCTTCCATATATGAGAAAAATATCTTTAGTCCTTCTTAGGTACTTCAAAATATTTTTTACAGCTTTCTAATGATCCTCTCCTGGATCAGTCTGAAATCTACTAGCTACACCCAAAGCATAAGCTATATCAAGCCTAGTACAGAGCATGGCATACATGATTGATCCTATAGCCAAAGCATAAGAGATTTCATTCATCCTCTTCCTCTCTTCTGGTGTCTTAGGATATATTATTTTAGAGAAACGTATACC
Organism: Elaeis guineensis; assembly: GCF_000442705.2. Lineage (NCBI taxonomy): Eukaryota > Viridiplantae > Streptophyta > Magnoliopsida > Arecales > Arecaceae > Elaeis > Elaeis guineensis. The sequence continues at coordinate 56,570,082 of NC_025998.2, read as the reverse complement.
ATGACTTGCAGGCAGGTAACCTCTTTTACTTGTCTCCATATTAAATCTCTTTAATATAAAATCTATATACCATAACTGGGATAAGCCAAACATCCTTTTAGATCTGTCTCTATAGATCTTTATATCCAATATATAGGATGCTTTATCCAAGTCATTGATGGAAAACTTATTCGATAGCCAAGTCTTGACCAATTGTATCATTAGGATATCATTCCTAATGAGCAAGTATGTCATCAACATACAGAATCAAGAAGATAATAGCACTCTTACTTATCTTCTTATACACGTATGGTTCATCCTTATTTTTGATAAAATCAAACTCTTTGACTATCATATCAAATCGAATGTTTCAGCTCCTCGAAGCCTGCTTCAACCCATAGGTGGATCTCATTAGCTTGCACACTTGATTTGCCCTTTCACTTGAGATAAATTCCTCTAGCTGAGTCATATAGACCTCTTCCTCTATATTTCTATTGAGAAAAGCGGTCTTGACATCCATCTCCTAGATCTCATAATCATAGTATACTGCTATAGCAAGCAAAATATGGATGAACTTGAATATAGCCACTAGTGAAAAGGTCTCATCACAGTTAATTTCTTGCCTTTGTCTGAAATCCTTTACCACCAACCTAGCTTTGTAGGTTTCTATTTGGCCATCTGCTTTTATCTTTTTTTTGAAGACCCACTTGTACCCTATTAGGGTCACACTCTTAGGAGCATCAACCAATGTCCATACTTAGTTGGTGTACATCGAGTCCATCTCAGATTTCATAGCTTCCAGCCATCTGTCTGAGTTTCTACTCATGACAACTTCTGAATAAGTTAGTGGATCATTATCCTGAATGATGTTGATCGAATTTTCATTCTCAATGATAAAACCATATCTCAAAGGTGCTTGACACACTTTATCTGACCTTCGGAGAGGAGGTATGTATTGTACATGTACCTCATTTTAGGGTACTTCTGATTGAAGATCTTCTTGTAGTTCAACCATAGGTATTTCTGGATCGATTTGTAGATTCTAAATATCCATAAGTTCAATATTCCCTCCACTACCTCCTTCTTGGATGAACTTATTTTTTAAAAAAAATGATGTGCCTACTAACAAATACCTTTTGTTCAGTAGGATGGTAGAAATAGTATCCATTAGTTTTCTTAGGATATCCTACAAATCTATACTTGTTTGATCTAGTACTAAGCTTATGTCAAAAAATATTTTTGACATAAGCAAGACAACTCCAAATCTTAAGATGTTTAAGATTAGACTTTCTTCCCTTCCATATCTCAAATGGTGTGCTTACAATAATAGACTTTGAAGACACCCTGCTTAATATATATGCGACAGTCTCTAGACCATATCTCTGAAAAGATATTGGGAGATCAGCGAAGCACATCATAGATCGCACCATATCCATTAAAGTGCAATTCCTCCTTTTTGCTACACCATTTAACTGGGGTGTATAAGGAGGGGTCCATTCAGAGAGAATACCTTTACTTTTAAGATGATCAAAAAAATTACTGGATAAGTATTCTCCTCCTCGATCAGATCGAAGAACCTTGATATTTTTTTTAATTTATTTCTGAACCATACTTTGATACTCCTTGAACTTATCAAAGGCTTCAAATTTATGTTTCATAAGATACACATATCCAAATCTTAATAGATCATCTACAAAGGTGATAAAATAGGAGTATCCTTCTCTAGCTTGAGTTGTCATCGCTCTACATATATCTATATGTACTATAGCTAACAACTTATTCATCCTCTCTCCATGTTCAAAAAATAGAATCTTGGTCATCTTATCCATAAGACAAGATTTACAAGTTCTCAATGATTCATAATCATACAGGTCAATAAATTTTTATTTGTATCACTTGTTTACCCTTGACTCACTAATATGACTAAGGCAGCAATGTCAGAGATATGTGATATTCACATCTTCTCTCTTTCTTTTCATATCTCTTTCAATATAAAAAATATTTTTATTAAGTGCAAGAATTAAAATATTGTTATCAATATAACCACTGCCATAAAATTTATTAGAAAAAAAAAAATAGAGCATCCATTTTCTCATTAGCCTTATTTCATAATCTTGTTTTAACAACAAAGGTATAGAAATAATGTTTTTAATGATCTTTGGCATGTAATAGTCTTTCAATTTTAAAATTTTGTTCGAAGATAAATTAAGCATATAGATTTTCATAGTCTCTGCACTAATAGACTCTCCACTTGCACCATAAAACTCGAGGTCACCTCTTTTTAGACCTTTGATATTCTATAGTTTCTAGAATGAATTACAAATATACAATCCATAGGCGTTATCTAATACCCAAATATCAGAGTCTGAACCACTCAATGAAAAATAAGTCTGTATCATATACACACCTTTTGGTGCTGTATCTGCACTCTGCTTCAAACTTGTAAGATAATTCTTACAATTATTCTTTTAATATCCAAATTTACCATAAAATGAATAGATAATATCCATAGAGACATCTTTTGCCTTCTTATTATTGCTAACCAATCCAAGATCAAAAGTATCCAGAATATTGGAGTTCTTCACCGATACAAACCTAATTTACAAGTTTCTCAATCAATCCACATAGTTGGGATCGGTCAATATATTTTTATCTATGGTATCATGCAGCAAAAATAAAGAAGCCATAATACAGACTTAAATCTATATAAATAAGAATAATAGTATAAGCAAACCATTCATGTTTGACATGCATAACTAGATGAGATCTTTCTAAACTAATTATGTCTCCTACTATTTTATCGAATACCATAGCCCTCTCCTTGATAAATAAAAAATCCTAATCTGATTTTTTAAAAGGGTTGAGACCCTAGTCCCTCAATGAAGCCTTATAGATATCATAACAAATCTCAATGAATTCAAAGGTAGAAAAACCTATCCAATTGTATCTCATGCAATTCTCAACATAAATCTTACCTTTAAAAATTCTCATAGCCTTGTAGATATCACAACAAACTATAGTATTTTGTAGTTAAGTCAGATCATTTATTTTCATATAGCCATATCTAAAAAATACTATCCATGCGGATATCACAACAAAGTAACATATCCAAAATATGCTGTAAGGCATCTAATATACACCAAGACAAACCCACATCAATCCCCATAGCAACACTTGTGGACATCACAACAAGCCTACTATAATTTTTGACAAGATATTGACTCGATATGAAGGAAGGTATATGTAGTATTCAAAATACTGAGCTACCTTCATTTAAGATACGAACTAATCTATTTGATCAGAAAAGTGTTAAATTGATGGGAGTCCTTCTGTTGCTTTTCTTAGACACCAATAAAAATTGACCAAACCAACAAACAAAACCAATTAAATAACCACCATAGTTGAAACACTCCTAAGACACCAAATGATTAATCGATTCAAGAAATAAATCAGCTACTGATTCAAAATACTATGACTTAATATAATTTTTATGAGGACTTTAATAGTCTCAAGTACATCCTAATTCAATCAATCATACTGATGAACTATTATAGTTGTAGCTATATAAATAAAACAACTAATCATGACATCTAATCATATCTCTAAGATATAAAAATATAATCATATAATATAATTATAATATAGCATCTTAGCATATCATATGCATGAATACAAAATACTCTTCTCACGATTCTTCTTCTTGAGACATCACAGTGGCACCCTTACACGCCATAAGAGTACCCTATGGAATGGGAAGAGAGGGTCTTTGAACTCTACTTGCTCTTATGATCGGACAGTCTGGTGATGAACCCAAATTTGAGTACTAGGCTACTCAGAAAGATTCTATACATACGTCATGCATTTAACTAAAATATATCTCTAAGACATGCTAGGGATCGAATGTTCAATTGGATTCAACCCTTGACCCAACTTGAACCAAACCAAAAATCCATGCTTGATCACAATCAAGTTAATATTTTAATCTTTGATTATATAGATCAAGGTAGGCTCTGATACCACTGTTGGGATCCGATGGTGTAGTGGAAGGGTTAGGTGTTTAAATTTTTTATTTGAAAAACCTAACGCATCGAAAATCCTAATGCCCAGAAACTCTTGACTATATTAATCAAAGTACAATTAAAATAAATTTGGATCAGAAGAATACTTGTAGTGCTAATCTAATTTTTATGAGGTGTCCAAGTGTCCTCCCTCCAACGGTGATCCACATGGAAATTGAACCAAAGATAGTGCTCTTTCTTCACCTTATTTTAAGAGTTCTAGTCCCTAGAACTCGATTAGCCTTATACCAGTCATGTTTCTCCAAGAACCTGACTCAACCCTCTTAGACCTTTCTCTAGATTTTTGATTCTCCTTCTTTAAGACCCTTACAATCCTTGTATAGACTAGATAAGGATTTGTCTTAAATTTCAAAGTCTTATCCTAAAACTAAGATAGGTTGTAAGAAAGAAGGGAGAGCTATGGAGAGAAATTAAAAACCTTTTCTGAATGCATCGGATACTCTGCACCCAGACCCTTTTATAGACATCAGAGAGGCACTAAAAAGAGAGGGACACACCTCATCCAAGAGGCTTATCTGATCAGACTATTAGAGATAAAAGTTTCTTCAAGCAGAAGGACTCTTATCACCGATATGCTGATCTGCACCTACACTTGCATGCGTGACCAGAGAAGGGATATTTTCGCATCTCTTCTCCAATCAAAAAAATTCACAAAAATTCACATGGATGGGGGACTCATTTTTGATTTTAGAAAACTTAATAAAATGATAAAATTCTCATAGAAGGATGCTATCCTCACACCTCTTCACACAAGTTTTGATCACCATGCATGCGTGCACATGAGGAAGATTCTAGCATCCGTTTGGCCAACTGATGAGTCTGGAAAAATTCTAAAAAAATCACCAAAAATAGCTTGTCAAATTTGAAATATATTAATGAAAAATATTCCAATTTGAAAGCATTTTATCAGGAGAAAGACTCTCCAAACTATGGAGAGATGCACTGCTTCATCTCGCATGCGTGAGAGACCTTCAATTTTCCAATTTTTTCTCCATCCCAAAAATTCTAGAAAAAATCTATCTCATACTTTGATATGTGCACCAGAGGACGAAGGATGATGTGGGCTACCACATGTGTCTTAATCCCATGCCAAAAGGACTACTTCTGCTCACGCCAACATGCACACGCAATACCTGTTTTGTACCAAGAGTCCTTCACAATTTGGACTCTTCATATATGGTGTTAACATGAGATTAGATGCCTCATTTTGAGTTGCTTACTAGTGGCATGACCTGACCCAAATACCCACCAAATTGGGTTAGCTAATTAGCAAGGAATGAGACCAAATTGATCTCTAAAGGAGCTAGAGTTTCCACACATGCTAACATGCTTATCGAAATCCTGATTGAATCCAAAATTCTAATCAACCTTTTTCAAAAGGGTTCTTGGCCAATTTTTATATGTGTGTAACCTATTGGGTTTCATATCTAGCCAGTAGTAGATCTGGATGCAAGTTGACCTATTTGATTAGATTTCAATCTAATCAATTTAGGTCCAATCGAGCTAACTCAAGTTTGATAATTAGAATCCTTTCTAATTGGCGATCAAATTAAACTTGTTAATTTGATCAAACCTACAAGTCAAGATTGATATCTAGTAATATATCATGACTATCCAAAAGATATAAAATTTAGTAAAAATATCAAATATATCCTTCAGTGGCAAGTTACCGTGCAATTCAATCCTTCGATCATCTCTGCATCCTGAATATGTTTATGAGTATGGAACCATGTCAAGCTCAAACACATATTCATATCAATTCTTAATTAACCAATAATGACTCTAATAAAAAAGTATTAGAAATTATTTCTAATCTCTTTTCCACTTTTGGCCAAAAGACTTTTCTCGAGTCATTTAAGAATGAGAATATACAGGATGCGATCTCCTCTTACTAGGAGTGATCGATTCCATGTTGACTTACTCACAACCTTCATACATACTCCATCATATTTAGAACATCCTGTATATATCTTAATGTCATGCCTAGGTATGAACCAAAATATGGGTTCATGTGCATAAGATTTGTTGGGATGCGTAGGCGATTTCATGTATGTATTTTGAAATTTTTTCAAAAAAATTACAATGGAAGACAACTAGATTAATTTAATTAATCTAATATGTATATGTCTAATCATCAAATTAATCTACTCTAGGATCCATGACATGTTATGTTCCATATAAAATCTGGAAGATACTAAAGATAAAATCAGCATGTGTGCATGTGAGCAGTAGATCTTATCTACTTCTAATCTAAGTTCAAAACTCGATACCTGAGCATGGATCGATGATCACTGCTATTGAGAAGATGGTAGAAAAGGTTCTTGCTGGTTGCACACAGCCACACACACATCTGATCTCTACAAAAAATCTGCTCGAAGCTCCAATCTGATCGGTCTTATCAAGAGTGCTAGCTCGTGCGAAGACCTTCTTCTTGGCTGAACTGGATCTTTTTTTTCAAATCTTTGGAACCTTTCCAGGATTAAAAATAAACTTCTAGAAGAGATAAATAGGTGAAAGAAAGATAAAGAAGAAAATATTTTTTTTCTAATTTATTCTCTCTTCCCAAACCCTCAGACCAAAAACCTGAAATTCAAGTTTTTGCATACACCCCAAGAGAGAGGACCCTCCTCTCTATTTTTTACATCATGAATCATACCCAAACTTTTATCACATGAAGAACTCTCTTTTGGTATCTTATACACAAAAAAAAAATCACAAAATCCCTTTTTATAAGCATATAAAGAGGTGGGGTGAAGAGTCCTAATGATCCTGGACTCTTACAGGATTCCACCTCTCTTCATAATTCCATATCCCAAAATATGTCCAAAAATATGGGACACCCCTTCTCATTTTTTTATCATAAATTAATTTTCTAGCTAATTTTTTATGAAAAATCTCCTTAAAATATCATACATATAAGGAGAAAAAAAATTATTGGCATGGAGAGGTTGATCTGGATGAGAATAGATTCTCCTGATAAGAAATATTTTAAAATCTAATTTTAGAACCTTCCTTTTATCAAAAACAAATTAGATTTGGATGTAAGATAGAAACAAGAAAGGACTCATTGGTGTAAAAAAATTTTATACAAAATAATTTTGTGTGTGGAGATATATGGCGTCCAAACAAGGTTGGCGCAAGGGAGAAGAGTCCTATTCTAATAAGGACTCTTAATTTTCTTATTTGGCTCCAAACCAAATTACATCTGATTTAGCTCAAATAAAATATATAAAATTTAATCTAATTAAATTTATAAATTTTTAATCAAATTTTAATCAAATTAAAAATTGATTGAACCAAAGTTCTGATCAAATCAAGGACAATTCTCTATTAGTGATTAGGTCATCTCATAACCTAATCGGATTAAACCTAACTGAATCTAATTCAATTAGATTTTATTTAATTTTCTTTGCTCAATTAAATTAAGATAATTAATAATCTAATTACTAAATTAATTATCTATTAATTTATTAATACTTGATGAATTAATTTATTATAATTTTTACATAAGATTAACCATCAATCGAATTGATGATTAAACCCTTGAACGATTCTCAATCATTGATCAACCACAAGATCAGTTAGAAATTTTTTTTTAGTGTGACCATCTAGCAATGATGACCTAACATCCAGATAGGTCAAATAATGGTGAAGCAACATTTAAGAACCTATTGGTGTATGGTTACTGTATAATTCATCTCTTTGACCCTAATACTCGAGGGCGACTTAGAATTTAACTGTCAATCCTAAATAAGTCATCCTTATTATATTTTAACTTTTTTTAAATCTATCACATGGATTATCTAGACTCAAATTTTGCTAAATTGAAATACACTGATGCACATCTCCTACTAATTCGGAGGGATCAATCCCATCTTGACTCATACGCCGACTTGATAAGTACTTGACTATACCCAGAAACCTTCCATCACTGAATTAAAAAACTCAATTAGTTCGATATCAAAGTACAATGAGTTGCTTGCAAGTCACCATGGTGATCTCAAGTCAGAGAGATACTTGTACCCATATCCTTCATGAGCTACCCTTGACAGTAGAGTGCTTTGCAGTTGGTCACGTTCAGTGATGATGTACTCCTACATCTCATCTACATGCCATATCAGTATCTCCACATCATTTAGTTACGAGGATAACCAATGCATATGGCACACAATGACCTTCACTTGATATCGCTATCATCCTAGTAATATATATCATTTGATCGCGAATCAGTTTAAGGACTACGTGATAAATCCTCCTTTATCGATCAAAATAGTCTTAAAAACTTCATTGCAACATAGGAGTTCATTAGAAGATGTAATTTTATAATAAAAAATATCAAATAATTTTTATTATTTATCAATTTATATACATTTAATCAACATAATCATCAAACGATTGGCTTAGGATACAATTCCCAACAACTCCCACGTGAACTAAAGTCAATCAGTATAGTATCATATACCCACCTTCAATTTATCATCTCAGAACTCCTAGACATCGAGGCTTTAGTAAATAGGTTAGTCAAGTTCTCCTCTCTGTCGATCTTCTAAAGATTGACGTCACCTTAATAGTTTTTCCGAATAAGGTGGTAGAGATGCAAAATACTTGGTAAGCTAATGGGACTTCGGCTCTTTGGCATGAGCTATGGCTCTGATACTATACAATACAGTAGGATCATCATCGAAGGGTACCACTCCTAGCTTGCCAATGAACCTGTACAATCATATTACTTTCCTGCAAGCATCGAATGCTACAATGCATTCTGTATCACAATTTGAATTTGGCTATATTTTTCTGCTTGGAACCTTTCTAGTAGATTGCTCTATTATTTAAGGTAAAGATGTATTTTGACATACTCTTGTTATTATTATGTCTAACTGAAAACTAGAGTCATACTCCATAAGTTTTAAGTTAGATTCTTCATAATCGAGTTATCGATCCTTAGTATTTCTCAAATATTTAAGGATGACCTTCTAGTAATTCTCACCCAGATCTTGCAAATATCCACTCACTACCTTAGTGAGTATTCTATATCCGATCTCATACATGATGTAATGATAGAATAAATTTTACTCATAAACACTTTATGTACGTTGGACTGGGATAATCCAAGCAGCCTCTTAGATCTATCTCTATAGATCTTCATCTCTAGAATGAGAGATGCTTTTCTCAAAGTCCTTTATAGAGAACAATAATAACAGTGAAACCTTTATTCCCTATAATGTAAGGAATGTCATTTTTGATTAAGAGAATTTTATTCACATATAAAATAAGAAATACACTCATAGAACTATTAACCCATTTGTATTTATAAAATTTTTCTTCATTCTCAATGAAGCCATATGTTTTGATCACTTATCAAAATGCACATTTCAACTCTAAAATATTTAGCATTGCCATAAGAGAAAATATCTCATTATGATAAATACCATAATGTTGACAATATCCTTAGACAACCAGACGAGCTTTGTAGATCTCCACCTTCTCATCTGTGCTACTCTGATCCTATTGGAGATCCACTTACACTCTATGGGCATTATCCCTTCGAGTGGATCAACAAGTGTCCATACATCGTTGACCTTCATGGACTTCATTTTGGACCTATGGCTCTAAACCATATTCAGAGTCAAACCTCTGCATGACATCTATGTAAGTAATCAAATTCTTGTTGTTCTCATCGAGTTCAACAGGATCATGTCTCAAAATTAGACAAGGAAGTATCTATCTGACGGATGTGGTACTCTATCGGATCTCCTTGATGGTGCCTCTACAATGGGTTCCGAATTTGATCTAATCAAATCGGGTTCTATGGGTTCACTAGATTATGTCGATTCTTCTACCTATCGAGCTTCATAAGTTTCATGTTAAAAGCATCAGTACCTTCACCAAGGTACTCCTTTTCTTAAAGAAATACCGAACAACTTTTGTTCTTTAGCAAGGTAGAAGTTATATCCCCTAGATTCTTTAGTTACCTTACAAAATAATATATATAGGATTGGGATCCAAGCTAATCGATCTACAAATGCTCGACATAAAACAAACACTCTCAAACCCCAAGGTAAGAAAGTATCGGCTTATGCCTAGTCCATATCTTATATAGAGTCTTTGCAACTGATTAATTTGAAATTCAGTTCAGAATAAAATAAATAGTCTCAAGAGCATAACTTTAAAAGGAGACTGGCAGACTTTTAAACCCCATCATGGATTGAAGTATGTCTAACATAATCGATTCCAACAGGAGAGAATCCTATTCTCTTATAGATATATCAAAACTTACTTGAAATGCATTCTCCTCTTTGGTCTGACCGAAGAATTTCAATGCTCTTTCAAGTTTGTTTCTCTACCTTATTAAGAATTTATTTAAATATTTCAAACAATCTAAATTTATGACAAATATGTTCGTAAATCCAATACATCAGTATGTATCAGATTCAAAATATCATTGGCTCATTCATCTTTTTCAGTAAAAGATAACTTGGTCATCTTACTAAGGAGATAGGATTGACAGGTTTACAATAATTCATAATCATTAACCTTAAGAATTATCTCCTGTTGATTCTATTTTTATTAATATGATCAAGCTTAAATTATCAAAGGTAGGTTTTCATGACATTATCTACTTTAGGAAGTTTGTTTGATTGTGCACAATACACTAACAGGCTCTGACTATTCATAAATATTATTTTTTAGTGGTTCATATGATTTTGACATCATTCATAATGAAATCATAAAATCATTAGATAATAGTGACAATCACTAAAATGACCTTATTGGAATTAAAAATAAGCTCAATGATTCTTAAAATCAGGATTGGAATATAACTTCTAATGTTCAAAAATCTCTTGCTGTTTTCAAACTTTCTACTAATTTGAAGTTATTGCAATAGTTTGCATAGACTTTCGATATCCAATATCTAGATAGTAGTATCATAGATAGAAAAATTATAAGGTATTATCATATAAGTACCTTGTTTAGCAATCTTTTATTGATTTCTTAGCCTGTTTGGATCAAGAAACTATTGGGAAATGTGTCCCAAAAAGCTAATCATCAAGCTGTTGACGGTTGAGCAACCAAGTATTGTAATTGATTTGTTAATAAATAAAATATATATTTGATATTTTCATCATAAGCTTTCATATTCTAATGAACTCCGTTGTTATGATGAAGTCCTTAGGACTATTTAGATTCGATAAAGAGAGGATTTATCGATTAGTCCTTAAAACAGTTCACGACCAAATGATAGGCTGTTAATAAGGATGACAGCTTCTATCGAGTATAGGTCGCTGTAAGCCATATGGGTTGGTTGTCCTCTTAACCAAAGAGTGTGGAGATACTGGTATGGCATACAGGTGAGATGTACTGGTACATCATCATTGAACGTGACCAACTCTAGAGTATTCTGCTGTCGAGAATGTCTCTGATGGGATATAGGTATAAGTGTCCCTTAGACTTGAGATCGCCTTAGTGACTTACAAGCAACTCACTGTACTTTGGTACTGGACTAACTGAATTTCTAATTCAGAGATGGAAGGCTTCTAGGCACAGTCAAGTACTTGCGAAGTCAGAGTGTGATCAAGATGGGATTGACCACTCCAAGAGTTGGAGAAGAATGAGTCACTGTATTTCAATTTAGCAAAATCTTGGCCAGGGTAATCCATCAGATGGATTTGATATTTTGAAATACAATGTGGACAACTTGATCAGAGTTGACAGTTGAACTCTGGGGTATCCTATGATCATTTTGGTCAAGGGGATGAATTATATGAAAATTATATCCAAATGGGTTCTAAGGATGTTGTTCTACACATTCGACCTATCCGATCGTCGGGTACCATTGCTAGATGATCACTTCGATTGGTACAGAAATTTATTTTTATGCTACCAACTTAGGTTCAAACCTATGAGATCACATACATTAGAGTTCATGATCCGATCAGATAGTTGATCAACGATTAAGAATCGTTCTAGGGTTAAATGATCAATACGATTGACATTTAACCCAGTGCAAGTGTTGCAGGAGGATCGATTAGCAATTTGATTGCTAATTGGCTTAATTTGATTAAGACAATGGGTTGAGATTAAGTCTAATTAAATATAATTTAATTAAATTTAGTTTGGGCTTGATTAGATCAAGTCCAATTGGTTTACTGGATAAGCCAAGTGCAAGGGAAAATTAGTCCTAGTTCAACTAGGACTTGGGTCAATCTAATTTCTAATTTGATTAAAAAATTAAATCAGATTTAAATCTAATTTAATCTGATTAAATTAAGTTTTTAATTGGATTAAGACCTATTTTAATTGGGTTGATCTAATTTTAGTTTGATTTAGTTTGAGAAACCAAATTAAAACAAGTCATAAGATAGAATCCTAGTAAGAATAGGATTCCACCTTGCACCACATAAGCCTTTCCCATGCCCTCTCTCTCATTCAATGCCAATCTCCTCTTATTCTGTGTGACAAAAGCCCTCTCCCAGGTCTCTCTCACGTTCATAAAAGGTTTCCTCTCTTCTTTCTTACATGGAAGGTGGTTTGGATCAAATCAAAAAGGAATAAGTTTGGATTTCAAATTCTATGAGATAGAGTTTTAGAAATCCAAAACTCTTTCAATTTTGCACCGAATTTATCCAAATTTTTTTTGAAACTTTTGTGGCTTTTAGGGTACATATTATGCACTTTTTTCTAGTAATCCATGTACAAAAATAAGGAGGAGATGCTCAAGAGTTGGGTGCCCCTTAACTTGCCATGTTTGGATAAGCCTTGACTAGGTATTTGACCTAGAAAAGGACTCTATCATATCTCTCTATATAAAATGAGTTTATTAATGAAAGTTTTGGAGAAGATAGAGATTTGAGAGACCTTTGGGCCAACCAAAAATTAGAGAGAAAGACCTTTGTGTCGTGGAGATATAAAAGATACAAGTTAGGATGTCTAGAGAGAGAAATGAGAAGAAGAAGAGGGTCTTCTTCTAGGGTTGTTTGTTTTCATATCTTTCCTCCCTCCATCTTGAGTTTCCTGAGAGTATCTCAGATCTGAAACTTCTCCTTCTACTTTTCATCATTGGAAGAGTCCAAATCAAGAAGAAGGAGGCACCTGATCAACCATCAAAGAAGGATCAGCACAGTACTAGCATACTGTGCTGATTTTTTGAAGCAGGACTTCTGATCGAGATTCGTGGGCTCGTGTGGATGACTCCTAGAGGCCGGATACGTGTGTGGTTTGCAACATCATCCTCAAGCCCAGATCAGCAAGGTTAGAACGTCTAGCTTGCAAGGTAATAGATCTGATCTATTGTTTAATACATACATTAGATGTAGTATAGAAACATGTTGATATGATCAACATGTAATTCATGCTATATTTATATATTTTAATTTCTAATTTAGTGCTATATAATAATCATGTAATAGAATCTTAGATCTAGGGATTCTCTAATTTTAGAAAATAATTTTAATTTATTTTAGTCTTCCGCTGTATGATCTTGAAAAAGTTTCAAGATCTAACCCTAAAACCCTAGATTTGGTTCCTACAATTGGTATCAGAGCCTAGATTCTTTATTACATAATTATTTATATATGCTTAGATTATTTCTTAGATTAGATTTAATTTATAATCTGATTATTAAATTTGAAATTAAAATTTTAGATCAATCACGAACTGCAAGGTTGTCCTGCTGTAAGGGTTGTCCCTTACAGTGCAAAGGTTGTCCTAGTTTGTGTAGATCTATCTTTAATCATAAATTTGTTAGATATGATCTAGATTAAATTTATAATTTATTAAATTTAAAAGATATTTAAATCTGAAATAAAATATCTTTGTTAATAATTTTTGTGCAAAGAAATTGTTTAAAGTTGAAACTGTTTCAATTACATGAACCTGTTTAGATTAGATCTAAAGTAGTTTCATATTTATTTCACTTGTATCTTGATTATGAATCAAACATGCAATATGGTTGGTAGAATCATATTGTAAAATTATTTTACAAATATAAAAATTATTTTTTGAAAAGTCGAACCCAACCCTCAGCCCAAAACTTAATTAAGAATTAAAAAGTTATTTGATTAGGTTCTAAGATTGTGAATTGAAGAACCTAAGACACAAACCATAACACATTGGGTTAATGGGTTAGTGCGAATTAGGTCCATTAATTGGGTTAGACCTATGGTTAGATTGAAGATGGACTTAATTAGAGAATTGACTAAATCTAATCAATTGTTGTCTTAGATTAGGTCAAGGATTCTCTAGATCAATTACAATAGTTGTAGTTGGTCAAGTCCATGTCTTTAACAAGAACCAAATGGACTTGATTCTTGGCTAAGCGGTCTAGCACGAACTGTTAGGTTGATCTAATCGAAACTAATTAAACCAGTTGGTGTCTAAGGTAAACCAGACCGGTGGTTTTTAATTGGGAGCCTACTTACCTGGCTATTTCTGATGGTGTCTAAGGAAAGCTTTGGTAGACCCTCCCACTGATCGAACTTACCTGGCCTCTTGGTGAAATTATATTTTGATCGGATCATTTGACTATTCAAGCTGATCCATGTCAGCTAAGTAAATCAGTGTGACTGATTTAGGTGCTCCTAGACTAGCTCTTTTAATGGTCTCCCTTAAGCTGACTTGGTGAAGCCAGTGGGAGGATCATGATAAGCTAGTTCATCTGACCTCATCCTCTAAATTATTTAAATTCTCTAAAATTATTAGATCCTTAAAATGATAAAGTTATGGAGATAACTGAGTCATAGCCTCCCATTAAGGTGTTTGATAATGAGTACATTAACTCAATAATCATTGCAGACCCAAAGGCCTGGTGCTTGTTGACTAATGGAATTATCACTCATCATATGATGACTTGGAAGTGTCTCTCTAATGGTGGCTAGGTGAGCCAACCAAAGTTGGGCTTAATCATTCGTTGGTTAGATACACCAAGTATGATCATGTTAATGGTTGGACCTAACCGGATCCTTACAGTGGAGGCCAAAGCCTACTGATTAGGTTTCTGGGGCAAAATTAAAATTACTAGAAATTATTTAGAAAAATAATTAGTTATGAACCTACCCTTAGATGTACATGGGTTGGCCAACCAAAGTTGGGCTTGTGTGCAGTCTAAGTGGATTCTAGTACCCACTAAAAAATTAGGGTAATTCCTCGAATTGGAGGTAGAGGCTACCAATTCGAATAAAATAGTGGGAGAAACCTTTTGATTAAAGTCCAAATCTTTAGGTTTAATAAATTAATTACTAATTAAGTTATAGTTTTCCTTTGTGCATATATAGCCACTTCCCTATCGCTCCGATCATTGTTGGACAATGATGAGTTGGTGGGACCCAACTTCGGTAGCTGGTATCGAAAGTTGAAGATTGTCCTGGAGCATGAACGGATCCTATATGTGATAATGGATCCTGCACCTGAGGAGCCAACTGCCAATGCACGTGGAACAGTCAGAGACACTTACCAAAAGTGGCTCAGTGATCGGACCATAGTGCGCTATATCATGCTGGCTGCCATGAGCGACGAGTTCAGTCGTAGATTTAAGAGGGCTCAGCCAAAGGACATGCTTCAAGTGTTGGAGGATGCCTTTGGCACACCCGATGATGTGGAGAGGCACAAGACTAGTTGTGCCATCTTCAACGCCAAAATGTGGGAAGGTGCCTCTGTCACTGATCATATATTGTACATGATCGAGCTGATGGAACGATTGAGCAAGCTCGGCTTTCCCTTGTATGAGCAGCTTGGGAAAGATGCAATACTAAACTCGCTGCCTAGCCCAAGTCTTATCTCCCATTCCTCACTCATTATAGAATGACAAAGCCTGAAGAGAACTACCACGGGTTACTGGGGTTGCTTCAGAACTTTGAGAAGGATCACCCACTCCATAAGGAGTCGGTGAACTTAGTGGGAGGATCGTCTTCTAGTTCTCGACCCTTTAAGAAAGGAAAGAAGAACAAGAAGAAGAAAGTGAAGAAGGTGCAAGTTCAGGCTGGGACATCTGTGCAGGGTCAGACCAGAAAGATCAAGCCCGATAAGAGTCTATTCTACTGGCAAGCACCTTAGTTAGATAGTGTGTCAGATATCTACTTATGACACTGTAGGCTACATCATATAAACAAGAACAGAATAAACAGGTTGACTCTAGAGAAAATTCTCGAAGTCAGTGATTGTGAATCACTTCCAACCTGTGAGTCCTGTCTTCTTGGTAAAATGACCAAGTCATCTTTTACTGGAAAAGGTGAGAGAGCTACTGAGCTCTTGGGCCTAGTACATACTAATGTATGCGAGCCCATGAGCACAGGTGCTAGAGGTGGATATTTCTACTTTATAACTTTCACGGATGACCTATCCAGATATGGATATGTCTATCTGATGAAACATAAGTCGGATTCATTTGAAATGTTCAAATAATTTCGAAGTGAAGTAGAAAAACAAACTGAGAAGAGTATTAAAACTCTTCGATCTGATCGAGGAGGAGAATACCTTTCTAGTGAATTTCTCACATATCTAGGAGAGAATGGGATTCTCTCCCAATGGACTCCTCCAAGAACACCACAGCATAATGGTGTGTCTGAAAGGAGGAATCGGACTCTGTTAGACATGGTCTGATCCATGATGGGTTTTGCTAGCTTGCCGATATCCTTTTGGGGATATGCACTCGAATCGGCCTGTTATCTGTTAAATAGAGTTTCAAGTAAGTTTGTAATTAAGACTCTATATGAGATATGGACGGGACGTAAGCCAGCACTTTTACACCTTAGGGTCTGAGGGTGCTCGGCCTATGTCAAACGATTAGTCATAGACAAACTTGGACCTAGGTCTGACAAATGCTCATTCATAGGGTACCCCAAAGAGACAAAAGGATATTTTTTCTACCATGCTGATGAACAAAAGGTGTTCGTCAGCCTTAAGGCAATCTTTTTAGAAAAGGAGTTCCTTGGTGAAGGAACTGTTGCCTCTAAGGTTGAACTTGATGAAGTTCAACAGGTAGAAGGACCGACACCAATAGCTGAACCTGAGTCGGATTTGATTAGATCAGATCCAGAGCCCAATGTACCTGCACCATTAAGACGATCCGATAGAGTACCGCATCAGTCGGATAGATACTATGGTTTCTTGGTCCGGGATGGTGATCCCATCAAACTTGATGAGAATAATGAGGATCGATCACCTATATGGATGCAATGCAGAGACCTGATTTCGAGAAATAGCTTGAAGCCATGAAATCCAAAATGGAGTCCATGAAGGTCAATGATGTATGGACATTGGTTGACCCACCTGAAGGGATTAAACCCATTGAGTGTAAATGGGTCTTCAAAAGGAAGAGGGGCGCAGACGGAAAGGTGGAGACCTATAAAGCCCATCTGGTCGCAAAGGGGTATCGTCAATGTTATGGTATTGACTATGACGAGATATTTTTTCCTGTGGTAATGCTCAAATCCATTCGGATAATGCTTGCAATAGCTGCCCATTTGGATTATGAGATCTGGTAGATGGATATAAAGACAGCTTTTCTGAATGGAGAGCTAACCGAAGAGATATATATGATACAACTTGAGGGGTTTACATCCACAGATGAGTCCAAGGTGTGCAAGCTTCAGAGATCCATTTATGGATTGAAGCAAGCTTCTCAGAGTTGGAACATGCGTTTTGATAAGGTGATCAAAATGTATGGCTTCATTAAGAATGGAGAAGAGCCCTGCATCTATAAATGGGCAAATGGTCCAGTTGTGGTATTTCTTGTCTTGTACGTGGATGACATTCTCTTAATCGAGAATGACATCCCCGCACTACAGAGAATAAAAGTTTGGTTGTCATCACAGTTCTTCATGAAGGACTTCGGTGAAGCATCCTACATCCTAGGGATGAAGATCTATAGGGATAGATCTAAAAGGATGCTTGGGTTATCCCAGTCCATGTACATAGACACTGTGCTGAAAAGGTTCAGCATGGAGAATTCTAAGAAGGGCTATCTACCGATAGGCCAAGAAATTTCTCTCTCTAAGAAGGATTGTCCGACAACTCCTGAAGAGAGAAAGCATATGAGTAGAGTCCCATATGCTTCAGTCGTGGGATCTATCATGTACGCCATGACATGTACAAGACCAGATGTGGCATACTCACTAGGAGTAGTGAGTAGATACCAATCTGATCCTGGAGAAAATCACTGGAAAGTGGTTAAAGCCATCCTTAAGTATTTGAGAAATACTAAAGACCAATGGTTGGTTAATGGTGAGTCAGATCTGAAACTTGTGGGGTTCACAGACTCTAGCTTCCAATCTGACCATGATGACAGCAGGAGCGTGTCGGGTTATATCTTTACTCTGAATGGTGGAGCTATCTGCTGAAAGAGTTCCAAGCAACATACTGTGGCAGACTCTATTTGTGAAGCGGAGTACATCACAGCATCGGATGTCGCGAAGGAAGCTGTGTGGCTGAGGAAATTCATCAACGAGCTCGGAGTAGCACCCTCCTTCGATGGTTCGGTCCTGCTCTACTACGACAGCACTGGTGCCATAGCTCAGGTAAAGGAACCCAAAGCACATCAGCGGATGAAGCACATCTTGCACCGCTTCCATCTGGTCTGAGAGATCGTGGATCGAGGTGACGTCGACCTTCAGAAGATCGACGGAAAAGAGAACCTGGCTGACCCCTTCACTAAAGCCTTGGCGATAAAGGAGTTCGACAACCACAAGTCGAAGATGGGTATTAGATACTGTGCCGAGTGGCTTTAGGACAAGTGGGAGTTGTTGGAAAATGTATCCCAAAAAGCCAATCGTCAAGCTGTTGACGGTTGAGCAACCAAGTATTGTAATTGATTTGTTAATAAATAAAATATATATTTGGCATTTTCATCATAAGCTTTCATCTTCTAATGAACTCCGTTGTTATGATGAAGTCCTTAGGACTATTTAGATTCGATAAAGAGAGGATTTATCGATTAGTCCTTAAAACAGTTCACGACCAAATGATAGGCTGTTAATAAGGATGACAGCTTCTATCGAGCATAGGCCGCTGTAGGCCATATGGGTTGGTTGTCCTCTTAACCAAAGAGTGTGGAGACACTGGTATGGCATACAGGTGAGATATACTGGTACATCATCATTGAATGTGACCAACTTCAGAGTATTCTACTGTCGAGAATGTCTCTGATGGGATATAGGTATAAGTGTCCCTTAGACTTGAGATCGCCTCAGTGACTTACAAGCAACTCACTGTGCTTTGGTATTGGACTAACTGAATTTTTAATTCAGAGATGGAATGCTTCTGGGCACAGTCAAGTACTTGCAAAATCAGAGTGTGATCGAGATGGGATTGACCACTCCAAGAGTTGGAGAAGAATGAGTCGCTGTATTTCAATTTAGCAAAACCTTGGCCAGGGTAATCCATCAGATAGATTTGATATTTTGAAATACAATATGGACAACCTGATCAGAGTTGACAATTGAACTCTGGGGTGTCCTATGATCATTTTGGTCAAGGGGATGAATTATATGAAACCTATATCCGCATGGGTTCTAAGGATGTTGTTCTACACATTCGACCTATCCGATCATCGGGTACCATTGCTAGATGGTCACTTCGATTGATACAGAAATTTGTTCCTATGCTACCGACTTAAGTTTGGACCTATGAGGTCACACACATTAGAGTTCATGATCCGATCGGATGGTTGATCAACGATTAAGAATCGTTCTAGGGTTAAATGATCTATACGATTGACATTTAACCCAGTGCAAGTGTTGCAGGAGGATCGATTAGCAATTTGATTGCGAATTGGCTTAATTTGATTAAGCCAATAGGATGAGATTAAGTTTAATTAAATATAATTTAATTAGATTTAGTTTTGGCTTGATTGGATCAAGTTTAATTGGTTTATTGGATAAGCCAAGTGCAAGAAAAAACTAGTCCTAGTTGAACTAGGACTTGGGTCAATCTAATTTCTAATTTGATTAAAAAATTAAATCAGATTTAAATCTAATTTAATCTGATTAAATTAAGTTCTTAATTGGGTTAAGACTTATTTTAATTGAGTTGATCTAATTTTGGTTTGATTTGGTTTGAGAAACCAAATTAAAACAAGTCATAAGATAGAATCCTAGTAAGACTAGGATTCCACCTTGCACCACATAAGCCTTCCCCACGCCCTCTCTCTCATTCAATGCCAATCTCCTCTTATTTTGTGCGACAAAAGCCCTCTCCCAGGTCTCTCCCACGTTCACAAAAGGTCTCCTCTCTTCTTTCTTACATGAAAGGTGGTTTGGATCAAATCAAAAAGGAATAAGTTTGGATTTCGAATTCTATGAGATAGAGTTTTAGAAATCCAAAACTCTTTCAATTTTGCATCGAATTTATCCAATTTTTTTTTGAAATTTTTGTAGCTTTTAGAGTACACATTATGCACCTTTTTCTATTAGTCCATGCATGAAAATAAGGAGGAGATGCTCAAGAGTTGGGTGCCCCTTAACTTGCCATGTTTGGATAAGCCTTGACTGGGTATTTGACCTAGACAAGGACTCTATCATATCTCTCTATATAAATGAGTTTATTCATGAAATTTTTGAAGAAGATAGAGATTTGAGAGAATTTTAGGCAATCTAAAAATCAGAGAGAAAGACCTTTAGGTCATGGAGATATAAAAGACACAAGTTAGGGTGTCTAGAGAGAGAAACAAGAAGAAGAAGAGGGTCTTCTTCTAGGGTTGTTTGTTTTCATATCTTTCCTCCCTCCATCTTGAGTTTTCTGAGAGCATCTCAGATCTGAAACTCCTCCTTCTACTTTCCATAATTGGAAGAGTCCAAATCAAGAAGAAGGAGGCACCTGATCAACCATCAAAGAAGGATCAGCACAGTACTAGCATACTGTGCTGATTTTTTGAAGCAGGACTTCTGATCGAGATTCGTGGGCTCGTGTGGATGACTCCTAGAGGTCGGACACGTGTGTGGTTTGCAACATCATCCTCAAGCCCAGATCAGCAAGGTTAGAACGTCTAACTTGCAAGGTAATAGATCTGATCTATTGTTTAATACATACATTAGATGTAGTATAGAAACATGTTGATATGATCAACATGTAATTCATGCTATATTTATATATTTTAATTTTTGATTTAGTGCTATGTAATAATCATGTAATAGAATCTTAGATCTAGAGATTCTCTAATTTTAGAAAATAATTTTGATTTATTTTAGTCTTCCGCTGTATGATCTTGAAAAAATTTCAAGATCTAACCCTGAAACCCTAGATCTGGTTCCTATAGAAACTCTGTCAGACTAGGTTAGTCTTAGACTCTTTTATCAGTTCAGACTCATTAGCTCAAGCATAACTCTTTGCATCTTCTTTTCTTTTTTTTTTCTTAAAGAATTATTACCACACAGAAGATACATTTTCAGAGGTGCAAAAAAACTCCTTCAATATTGGAAGAATATCCTCCCACTGAGCACTATCGAATTTACAACTAAATTCATGTTCTTTGCTACTCTCAATAACACCACATAGTGGTATGATTATTTGGCCACTTCTGATAAGTGTCTTTGATCGCATCATGTGTGTTGGACATGAGAACATTAGGTGCTAAATCTGTAATCATATGTAGAATCTATTCGTGCTTTAGAACTATTCGTAACTTTCGATACCAATTATCGAAGTTGGATCCTATAAATTACTGTCAAATAGTGAATGGAGCAACAGACATCTAGCCATAACTGAAAGAAAAATATAAGATCTCTATGTTTATGAATTGATTGAGCCTAAAGAATTGGACTTTAGTCTAAAGGTTCTCCCACTATTTTAGTCGAATTGATAGCCTCTACCTCTAATCCAAAGAATTACCTTAATTTCTTAGTGGGTACTAGAATCCACACAGACTACATACAAGCCCGAGGATGGCTCGGTCAACCCATATACATCTATGGATAGGTTCTCAATCAATTATTTCATCACATAATTTTTAGTAATTAATTTAGCCCCAGGTTTCATTTTAGTAGGTGATGGGCCTCCACTGAAAGTCTCGATTAGATCCAACCATTAACATGAACATACTCAGTAATTCTAACTAGTGAAATGATTAGGCACGAGGATGGCTCGATCAATCCAACTATCATCAGATAGTACAACAGAGTCATCATATGATGAATGATAATTCTATCATTAAGAGAAAATACCAGATGAATGACGCCTACAATATCAATCAGAAATAATGGACCCATTATCATTCATCTTAATAGAAGACTGTGATCTAGTTATCTCCATAATTAGCTCATTTTATGGACCTAATAATTTAGAGGATTTAATCAATTTAGAGAAGAGATAAGAAGTGATCAACCAATAAATCACAATCCTCCCACTGACTTCACTAAGTTATTGAATTGGATCAGGATCATACTAGTTGAAATGGCACCTGGATCAGTCACACTGATCAACCTTAATGGCATAGGTCAACTCGAATCACTTAGCAGTCTAATCAAGACATAATTCATCAAATTGACTAATTAGTTTTTGATTTGACCAACCTAATAATTTGGATTCAACCACTGAGCCATAATCAAGGTCTATTTGGTCTAATCAAAGATATGGACTTGACCATCTACAATTATTATATTGATTCTAGAGAAACTTTGATTTAATTTAATTCAACATTTGGTTAGATTTAATCAATTTCTCTAGTTAGTCCATTAACTCTTTGATTCTAATCTTAGGTCTAATCCAATTAAGATGATCTGATTTGAGCTAACCTATACCTCATATTTTATGCAAATCACATTAGATCTTTAATTCATAATTCTAGATCTAATCGATTCTACACTTAATTCTCATAAAGTTCAGTATCAACATGGGTTTAGGTTATGATTTGAAATAATTTCAACTTTTTATTTTATAAATAATTTATAATAAATTTTATGCAAAGATTTTCTATTCTAAATTGGATCGACTCAATAAATATTGAGCCAGCTACACAAGGAGACTAAGTCAACTCAGTTTAAAACTTAGTCAGCTCAGTAATTGTATCAGTATGATTTAAGAAGTTCAGATCTAAAATTCTTGCATAACACTAAATAAAATCATCATAACACTTTTAGATCATATCTAAAATTTTTATGATTTAAATTTTATTTTTTTATGATTAAAATAATTTTAATCATATAGATTAGATGTCTTATATTTCATACAACTTTGTATCAATACAACAAACCTAGGGTTTCAAGATCTAAGATTTTGCAGAAAGTAAGTTCTTTCTTTCATATTTTTCTTCATGAGATCTAATTACATGGCACCCCTACATGCATAAGAGTATCCCATCGAATGGGAAGAGAGGGCCTTTAACCCTTCCTGCTCCTATGATCGGACGGCCTAGTGATCAACCCAATCCAGTACTTGCTAATCGGATCATCTAATCTAATCATATATCATATATGCTTGAATTTAGATCTCATCTAATTATATCAGATCTGATTACAATCTTGGTTCACATCTAAATCAGATTATAATCATCACATGCATGATATAAAATAAGATTTTATCAATGATTAGTACAAACTAGGATAACTTTTTCACTGTAAGGGATAACCCTACAGCAGGATAACCTTATATCAGTTTGTGTGATCAACTATTAATTAAATTTAGATCTAAGATATCATATATCAGATCTAAATAAAATTAAATTTTAAATTTAATATACACATAAATCATGTCATAACGAACTAGACTCTGATACCACTATTGGGATGCATAGGTGATTTCATACATTATTTTGAAACTTTTTCAAAAAATTATAGTGGAA
>NC_025998.2:56490914-56546159 GCF_000442705.2 Elaeis guineensis | reverse complement strand
TGTCCCAAAAAGCATCATCAAGCTGTTGACGGTTGAGCAACCAAGTATTGTAATTGATTTGTTAATAAATAAAATATATTTGGCATTTTCATCATAAGCTTTCATCTTCTAATGAACTCCGTTGTTATGATGAAGTCCTTAGGACTATTTAAGTTCGATAAAGAGAGGATTTATCGATTAGTCCTTAAAACTGTTCACGACCAAATGATAGGCTGTTAATAAGGACGACAGCTTCTATCGAGCATAGGTCGCTGTAGGCCATATGGGTTGGTTGTCCTCTTAACCAAGAGTGTGGAGACACTGGTATGGCATACAGGTGAGATGTAAGGGTACATCATCATTGAACGTGACCAACTCCAGAGTATTCTGCTGTCGAGAATGTCTCTGATGGGATATAGGTATAAGTGTCCCTTAGACTTGAGATCGCCTCAGTGACTTGCAAGCAACTCACTGTGCTTTGGTACTGGACTAACTGAATTTCTAATTCAGGGATGGAAGGCTTCTGGGCACAGTCAAGTACTTGCGAAGTCAGAGTGTGATCGAGATGGGATTGACCACTCCAAGAGTTGGAGAAGAATGAGTCGCTGTATTTCAATTTAGCAAAACCTTGGCCAGGGTAATCCATCAGATGGATTTGATATTTTGAA
Organism: Elaeis guineensis; assembly: GCF_000442705.2. Classification (NCBI taxonomy): domain Eukaryota; kingdom Viridiplantae; phylum Streptophyta; class Magnoliopsida; order Arecales; family Arecaceae; genus Elaeis; species Elaeis guineensis. Next base: position 56,545,512 of record NC_025998.2, on the reverse strand, counting down.
ATACAATGTGGACAACCTGATCAGAGTTGACAGTTGAACTCTGGGGTGTCCTATGATCATTTTGGTCAAGGGGATGAATTATATGAAAACTATATCCGCATGGGTTCTAAGGATGTTGTTCTACACATTCGACCTATCCGTCGTCGGGTACCATTGCTAGATGGTCACTTCGATTGGTATAGAAATTTTTTATGCTACCACTTAGGTTCGGACCTATGAGGTCACACACATTAGAGTTCATGATCCGATCGGATGGTTGATCAACGATTAAGAATCGTTCTAGGGTTAAATGATCAATACGATTGACATTTAACCCAGTGCAAGTGTTGCAGGAGGATCGATTAGCAATTCGATTGCTAATTGGCTTAATTTGATTAAGCCAATGGGCTGAGATTAAGTCTAATTAAATATGATTTAATTAGATTTAGTTTGGGCTTGATTGGATCAAGTCCAATTGGTTTATTGGATAAGCCAAGTGCAAGGAAAAATTAGTCCTAGTTCAACTAGGACTTGGGTCAATCTAATTTCTAATTTGATTAAAAAATTAAATCAGATTTAAATCTAATTTAATCTGATTAAATTAAGTTTTTAATTGGATTAAGACCTATTTTAATTGGGTTGATCTAATTTTAGTTTGATTTAGTTTGAGAAACCAAATTAAAACAAGTCATAAGATAGAATCCTAGTAAGAATAGGATTCCACCTTGCACCACATAAGCCTTTCCCATGCCCTCTCTCTCATTCAATGCCAATCTCCTCTTATTCTGTGTGACAAAAGCCCTCTCCCAGGTCTCTCTCACGTTCATAAAAGGTTCCTCTCTTCTTTCTTACATGGAAGGTGGTTTGGATCAAATCAAAAAGGAATAAGTTTGGATTTCAAATTCTATGAGATAGAGTTTTAGAAATCCAAAACTCTTTCAATTTTGCACCGAATTTATCCAAATTTTTTTTGAAACTTTTGTGGCTTTTAGGGTACATATTATGCACTTTTTTCTAGTAATCCATGTACAAAAATAAGGAGGAGATGCTCAAGAGTTGGGTGCCCTTAACTTGCCATGTTTGGATAAGCCTTGACTAGGTATTTGACCTAGAAAAGGACTCTATCATATCTCTCTATATAAAATGAGTTTATTAATGAAAGTTTTGGAGAAGATAGAGATTTGAGAGACCTTTGGGCCAACCAAAAATTAGAGAGAAAGACCTTTGTGTCGTGGAGATATAAAAGATACAAGTTAGGATGTCTAGAGAGAGAAATGAGAAGAAGAAGAGGGTCTTCTTCTAGGGTTGTTTGTTTTCATATCTTTCCTCCCTCCATCTTGAGTTTCCTGAGAGTATCTCAGATCTGAAACTTCTCCTTCTACTTTTCATCATTGGAAGAGTCCAAATCAAGAAGAAGGAGGCACCTGATCAACCATCAAAGAAGGATCAGCACAGTACTAGCATACTGTGCTGATTTTTTGAAGCAGGACTTCTGATCGAGATTCGTGGGCTCGTGTGGATGACTCCTAGAGGCCGGATACGTGTGTGGTTTGCAACATCATCCTCAAGCCCAGATCAGCAAGGTTAGAACGTCTAGCTTGCAAGGTAATAGATCTGATCTATTGTTTAATACATACATTAGATGTAGTATAGAAACATGTTGATATGATCAACATGTAATTCATGCTATATTTATATATTTTAATTTCTAATTTAGTGCTATATAATAATCATGTAATAGAATCTTAGATCTAGGGATTCTCTAATTTTAGAAAATAATTTTAATTTATTTTAGTCTTCCGCTGTATGATCTTGAAAAAGTTTCAAGATCTAACCCTAAAACCCTAGATTTGGTTCCTACAATTGGTATCAGAGCCTAGATTCTTTATTACATAATTATTTATATATGCTTAGATTATTTCTTAGATTAGATTTAATTTATAATCTGATTATTAAATTTGAAATTAAAATTTTAGATCAATCACGAACTGCAAGGTTGTCCTGCTGTAAGGGTTGTCCCTTACAGTGCAAAGGTTGTCCTAGTTTGTGTAGATCTATCTTTAATCATAAATTTGTTAGATATGATCTAGATTAAATTTATAATTTATTAAATTTAAAAGATATTTAAATCTGAATAAAATATCTTTGTTAATAATTTTTGTGCAAAGAAATTGTTTAAAGTTGAAACTGTTTCAATTACATGAACCTGTTTAGATTAGATCTAAAGTAGTTTCATATTTATTTCACTTGTATCTTGATTATGAATCAAACATGCAATATGGTTGGTAGAATCATATTGTAAAATTATTTTACAAATATAAAAATTATTTTTTGAAAAGTCGAACCCAACCCTCAGCCCAAAACTTAATTAAGAATTAAAAAGTTATTTGATTAGGTTCTAAGATTGTGAATTGAAGAACCTAAGACACAAACCATAACACATTGGGTTAATGGGTTAGTGCGAATTAGGTCCATTAATTGGGTTAGACCTATGGTTAGATTGAAGATGGACTTAATTAGAGAATTGACTAAATCTAATCAATTGTTGTCTTAGATTAGGTCAAGGATTCTCTAGATCAATTACAATAGTTGTAGTTGGTCAAGTCCATGTCTTTAACAAGAACCAAATGGACTTGATTCTTGGCTAAGCGGTCTAGCACGAACTGTTAGGTTGATCTAATCGAAACTAATTAAACCAGTTGGTGTCTAAGGTAAACCAGACCGGTGGTTTTTAATTGGGAGCCTACTTACCTGGCTATTTCTGATGGTGTCTAAGGAAAGCTTTGGTAGACCCTCCCACTGATCGAACTTACCTGGCCTCTTGGTGAAATTATATTTTGATCGGATCATTTGACTATTCAAGCTGATCCATGTCAGCTAAGTAAATCAGTGTGACTGATTTAGGTGCTCCTAGACTAGCTCTTTTAATGGTCTCCCTTAAGCTGACTTGGTGAAGCCAGTGGGAGGATCATGATAAGCTAGTTCATCTGACCTCATCCTCTAAATTATTTAAATTCTCTAAAATTATTAGATCCTTAAAATGATAAAGTTATGGAGATAACTGAGTCATAGCCTCCCATTAAGGTGTTTGATAATGAGTACATTAACTCAATAATCATTGCAGACCCAAAGGCCTGGTGCTTGTTGACTAATGGAATTATCACTCATCATATGATGACTTGGAAGTGTCTCTCTAATGGTGGCTAGGTGAGCCAACCAAAGTTGGGCTTAATCATTCGTTGGTTAGATACACCAAGTATGATCATGTTAATGGTTGGACCTAACCGGATCCTTACAGTGGAGGCCAAAGCCTACTGATTAGGTTTCTGGGGCAAAATTAAAATTACTAGAAATTATTTAGAAAAATAATTAGTTATGAACCTACCCTTAGATGTACATGGGTTGGCCAACCAAAGTTGGGCTTGTGTGCAGTCTAAGTGGATTCTAGTACCCACTAAAAAATTAGGGTAATTCCTCGAATTGGAGGTAGAGGCTACCAATTCGAATAAAATAGTGGGAGAAACCTTTTGATTAAAGTCCAAATCTTTAGGTTTAATAAATTAATTACTAATTAAGTTATAGTTTTCCTTTGTGCATATATAGCCACTTCCCTATCGCTCCGATCATTGTTGGACAATGATGAGTTGGTGGGACCCAACTTCGGTAGCTGGTATCGAAAGTTGAAGATTGTCCTGGAGCATGAACGGATCCTATATGTGATAATGGATCCTGCACCTGAGGAGCCAACTGCCAATGCACGTGGAACAGTCAGAGACACTTACCAAAAGTGGCTCAGTGATCGGACCATAGTGCGCTATATCATGCTGGCTGCCATGAGCGACGAGTTCAGTCGTAGATTTAAGAGGGCTCAGCCAAAGGACATGCTTCAAGTGTTGGAGGATGCCTTTGGCACACCCGATGATGTGGAGAGGCACAAGACTAGTTGTGCCATCTTCAACGCCAAAATGTGGGAAGGTGCCTCTGTCACTGATCATATATTGTACATGATCGAGCTGATGGAACGATTGAGCAAGCTCGGCTTTCCCTTGTATGAGCAGCTTGGGAAAGATGCAATACTAAACTCGCTGCCTAGCCCAAGTCTTATCTCCCATTCCTCACTCATTATAGAATGACAAAGCCTGAAGAGAACTACCACGGGTTACTGGGGTTGCTTCAGAACTTTGAGAAGGATCACCCACTCCATAAGGAGTCGGTGAACTTAGTGGGAGGATCGTCTTCTAGTTCTCGACCCTTTAAGAAAGGAAAGAAGAACAAGAAGAAGAAAGTGAAGAAGGTGCAAGTTCAGGCTGGGACATCTGTGCAGGGTCAGACCAGAAAGATCAAGCCCGATAAGAGTCTATTCTACTGGCAAGCACCTTAGTTAGATAGTGTGTCAGATATCTACTTATGACACTGTAGGCTACATCATATAAACAAGAACAGAATAAACAGGTTGACTCTAGAGAAAATTCTCGAAGTCAGTGATTGTGAATCACTTCCAACCTGTGAGTCCTGTCTTCTTGGTAAAATGACCAAGTCATCTTTTACTGGAAAAGGTGAGAGAGCTACTGAGCTCTTGGGCCTAGTACATACTAATGTATGCGAGCCCATGAGCACAGGTGCTAGAGGTGGATATTTCTACTTTATAACTTTCACGGATGACCTATCCAGATATGGATATGTCTATCTGATGAAACATAAGTCGGATTCATTTGAAATGTTCAAATAATTTCGAAGTGAAGTAGAAAAACAAACTGAGAAGAGTATTAAAACTCTTCGATCTGATCGAGGAGGAGAATACCTTTCTAGTGAATTTCTCACATATCTAGGAGAGAATGGGATTCTCTCCCAATGGACTCCTCCAAGAACACCACAGCATAATGGTGTGTCTGAAAGGAGGAATCGGACTCTGTTAGACATGGTCTGATCCATGATGGGTTTTGCTAGCTTGCCGATATCCTTTTGGGGATATGCACTCGAATCGGCCTGTTATCTGTTAAATAGAGTTTCAAGTAAGTTTGTAATTAAGACTCTATATGAGATATGGACGGGACGTAAGCCAGCACTTTTACACCTTAGGGTCTGAGGGTGCTCGGCCTATGTCAAACGATTAGTCATAGACAAACTTGGACCTAGGTCTGACAAATGCTCATTCATAGGGTACCCCAAAGAGACAAAAGGATATTTTTTCTACCATGCTGATGAACAAAAGGTGTTCGTCAGCCTTAAGGCAATCTTTTTAGAAAAGGAGTTCCTTGGTGAAGGAACTGTTGCCTCTAAGGTTGAACTTGATGAAGTTCAACAGGTAGAAGGACCGACACCAATAGCTGAACCTGAGTCGGATTTGATTAGATCAGATCCAGAGCCCAATGTACCTGCACCATTAAGACGATCCGATAGAGTACCGCATCAGTCGGATAGATACTATGGTTTCTTGGTCCGGGATGGTGATCCCATCAAACTTGATGAGAATAATGAGGATCGATCACCTATATGGATGCAATGCAGAGACCTGATTTCGAGAAATAGCTTGAAGCCATGAAATCCAAAATGGAGTCCATGAAGGTCAATGATGTATGGACATTGGTTGACCCACCTGAAGGGATTAAACCCATTGAGTGTAAATGGGTCTTCAAAAGGAAGAGGGGCGCAGACGGAAAGGTGGAGACCTATAAAGCCCATCTGGTCGCAAAGGGGTATCGTCAATGTTATGGTATTGACTATGACGAGATATTTTTTCCTGTGGTAATGCTCAAATCCATTCGGATAATGCTTGCAATAGCTGCCCATTTGGATTATGAGATCTGGTAGATGGATATAAAGACAGCTTTTCTGAATGGAGAGCTAACCGAAGAGATATATATGATACAACTTGAGGGGTTTACATCCACAGATGAGTCCAAGGTGTGCAAGCTTCAGAGATCCATTTATGGATTGAAGCAAGCTTCTCAGAGTTGGAACATGCGTTTTGATAAGGTGATCAAAATGTATGGCTTCATTAAGAATGGAGAAGAGCCCTGCATCTATAAATGGGCAAATGGTCCAGTTGTGGTATTTCTTGTCTTGTACGTGGATGACATTCTCTTAATCGAGAATGACATCCCCGCACTACAGAGAATAAAAGTTTGGTTGTCATCACAGTTCTTCATGAAGGACTTCGGTGAAGCATCCTACATCCTAGGGATGAAGATCTATAGGGATAGATCTAAAAGGATGCTTGGGTTATCCCAGTCCATGTACATAGACACTGTGCTGAAAAGGTTCAGCATGGAGAATTCTAAGAAGGGCTATCTACCGATAGGCCAAGAAATTTCTCTCTCTAAGAAGGATTGTCCGACAACTCCTGAAGAGAGAAAGCATATGAGTAGAGTCCCATATGCTTCAGTCGTGGGATCTATCATGTACGCCATGACATGTACAAGACCAGATGTGGCATACTCACTAGGAGTAGTGAGTAGATACCAATCTGATCCTGGAGAAAATCACTGGAAAGTGGTTAAAGCCATCCTTAAGTATTTGAGAAATACTAAAGACCAATGGTTGGTTAATGGTGAGTCAGATCTGAAACTTGTGGGGTTCACAGACTCTAGCTTCCAATCTGACCATGATGACAGCAGGAGCGTGTCGGGTTATATCTTTACTCTGAATGGTGGAGCTATCTGCTGAAAGAGTTCCAAGCAACATACTGTGGCAGACTCTATTTGTGAAGCGGAGTACATCACAGCATCGGATGTCGCGAAGGAAGCTGTGTGGCTGAGGAAATTCATCAACGAGCTCGGAGTAGCACCCTCCTTCGATGGTTCGGTCCTGCTCTACTACGACAGCACTGGTGCCATAGCTCAGGTAAAGGAACCCAAAGCACATCAGCGGATGAAGCACATCTTGCACCGCTTCCATCTGGTCTGAGAGATCGTGGATCGAGGTGACGTCGACCTTCAGAAGATCGACGGAAAAGAGAACCTGGCTGACCCCTTCACTAAAGCCTTGGCGATAAAGGAGTTCGACAACCACAAGTCGAAGATGGGTATTAGATACTGTGCCGAGTGGCTTTAGGACAAGTGGGAGTTGTTGGAAAATGTATCCCAAAAAGCCAATCGTCAAGCTGTTGACGGTTGAGCAACCAAGTATTGTAATTGATTTGTTAATAAATAAAATATATATTTGGCATTTTCATCATAAGCTTTCATCTTCTAATGAACTCCGTTGTTATGATGAAGTCCTTAGGACTATTTAGATTCGATAAAGAGAGGATTTATCGATTAGTCCTTAAAACAGTTCACGACCAAATGATAGGCTGTTAATAAGGATGACAGCTTCTATCGAGCATAGGCCGCTGTAGGCCATATGGGTTGGTTGTCCTCTTAACCAAAGAGTGTGGAGACACTGGTATGGCATACAGGTGAGATATACTGGTACATCATCATTGAATGTGACCAACTTCAGAGTATTCTACTGTCGAGAATGTCTCTGATGGGATATAGGTATAAGTGTCCCTTAGACTTGAGATCGCCTCAGTGACTTACAAGCAACTCACTGTGCTTTGGTATTGGACTAACTGAATTTTTAATTCAGAGATGGAATGCTTCTGGGCACAGTCAAGTACTTGCAAAATCAGAGTGTGATCGAGATGGGATTGACCACTCCAAGAGTTGGAGAAGAATGAGTCGCTGTATTTCAATTTAGCAAAACCTTGGCCAGGGTAATCCATCAGATAGATTTGATATTTTGAAATACAATATGGACAACCTGATCAGAGTTGACAATTGAACTCTGGGGTGTCCTATGATCATTTTGGTCAAGGGGATGAATTATATGAAACCTATATCCGCATGGGTTCTAAGGATGTTGTTCTACACATTCGACCTATCCGATCATCGGGTACCATTGCTAGATGGTCACTTCGATTGATACAGAAATTTGTTCCTATGCTACCGACTTAAGTTTGGACCTATGAGGTCACACACATTAGAGTTCATGATCCGATCGGATGGTTGATCAACGATTAAGAATCGTTCTAGGGTTAAATGATCTATACGATTGACATTTAACCCAGTGCAAGTGTTGCAGGAGGATCGATTAGCAATTTGATTGCGAATTGGCTTAATTTGATTAAGCCAATAGGATGAGATTAAGTTTAATTAAATATAATTTAATTAGATTTAGTTTTGGCTTGATTGGATCAAGTTTAATTGGTTTATTGGATAAGCCAAGTGCAAGAAAAAACTAGTCCTAGTTGAACTAGGACTTGGGTCAATCTAATTTCTAATTTGATTAAAAAATTAAATCAGATTTAAATCTAATTTAATCTGATTAAATTAAGTTCTTAATTGGGTTAAGACTTATTTTAATTGAGTTGATCTAATTTTGGTTTGATTTGGTTTGAGAAACCAAATTAAAACAAGTCATAAGATAGAATCCTAGTAAGACTAGGATTCCACCTTGCACCACATAAGCCTTCCCCACGCCCTCTCTCTCATTCAATGCCAATCTCCTCTTATTTTGTGCGACAAAAGCCCTCTCCCAGGTCTCTCCCACGTTCACAAAAGGTCTCCTCTCTTCTTTCTTACATGAAAGGTGGTTTGGATCAAATCAAAAAGGAATAAGTTTGGATTTCGAATTCTATGAGATAGAGTTTTAGAAATCCAAAACTCTTTCAATTTTGCATCGAATTTATCCAATTTTTTTTTGAAATTTTTGTAGCTTTTAGAGTACACATTATGCACCTTTTTCTATTAGTCCATGCATGAAAATAAGGAGGAGATGCTCAAGAGTTGGGTGCCCCTTAACTTGCCATGTTTGGATAAGCCTTGACTGGGTATTTGACCTAGACAAGGACTCTATCATATCTCTCTATATAAAATGAGTTTATTCATGAAATTTTTGAAGAAGATAGAGATTTGAGAGAATTTTAGGCAATCTAAAAATCAGAGAGAAAGACCTTTAGGTCATGGAGATATAAAAGACACAAGTTAGGGTGTCTAGAGAGAGAAACAAGAAGAAGAAGAGGGTCTTCTTCTAGGGTTGTTTGTTTTCATATCTTTCCTCCCTCCATCTTGAGTTTTCTGAGAGCATCTCAGATCTGAAACTCCTCCTTCTACTTTCCATAATTGGAAGAGTCCAAATCAAGAAGAAGGAGGCACCTGATCAACCATCAAAGAAGGATCAGCACAGTACTAGCATACTGTGCTGATTTTTTGAAGCAGGACTTCTGATCGAGATTCGTGGGCTCGTGTGGATGACTCCTAGAGGTCGGACACGTGTGTGGTTTGCAACATCATCCTCAAGCCCAGATCAGCAAGGTTAGAACGTCTAACTTGCAAGGTAATAGATCTGATCTATTGTTTAATACATACATTAGATGTAGTATAGAAACATGTTGATATGATCAACATGTAATTCATGCTATATTTATATATTTTAATTTTTGATTTAGTGCTATGTAATAATCATGTAATAGAATCTTAGATCTAGAGATTCTCTAATTTTAGAAAATAATTTTGATTTATTTTAGTCTTCCGCTGTATGATCTTGAAAAAATTTCAAGATCTAACCCTGAAACCCTAGATCTGGTTCCTATAGAAACTCTGTCAGACTAGGTTAGTCTTAGACTCTTTTATCAGTTCAGACTCATTAGCTCAAGCATAACTCTTTGCATCTTCTTTTCTTTTTTTTTTCTTAAAGAATTATTACCACACAGAAGATACATTTTCAGAGGTGCAAAAAAACTCCTTCAATATTGGAAGAATATCCTCCCACTGAGCACTATCGAATTTACAACTAAATTCATGTTCTTTGCTACTCTCAATAACACCACATAGTGGTATGATTATTTGGCCACTTCTGATAAGTGTCTTTGATCGCATCATGTGTGTTGGACATGAGAACATTAGGTGCTAAATCTGTAATCATATGTAGAATCTATTCGTGCTTTAGAACTATTCGTAACTTTCGATACCAATTATCGAAGTTGGATCCTATAAATTACTGTCAAATAGTGAATGGAGCAACAGACATCTAGCCATAACTGAAAGAAAAATATAAGATCTCTATGTTTATGAATTGATTGAGCCTAAAGAATTGGACTTTAGTCTAAAGGTTCTCCCACTATTTTAGTCGAATTGATAGCCTCTACCTCTAATCCAAAGAATTACCTTAATTTCTTAGTGGGTACTAGAATCCACACAGACTACATACAAGCCCGAGGATGGCTCGGTCAACCCATATACATCTATGGATAGGTTCTCAATCAATTATTTCATCACATAATTTTTAGTAATTAATTTAGCCCCAGGTTTCATTTTAGTAGGTGATGGGCCTCCACTGAAAGTCTCGATTAGATCCAACCATTAACATGAACATACTCAGTAATTCTAACTAGTGAATGATTAGGCACGAGGATGGCTCGATCAATCCAACTATCATCAGATAGTACAACAGAGTCATCATATGATGAATGATAATTCTATCATTAAGAGAAAATACCAGATGAATGACGCCTACAATATCAATCAGAAATAATGGACCCATTATCATTCATCTTAATAGAAGACTGTGATCTAGTTATCTCCATAATTAGCTCATTTTTATGGACCTAATAATTTAGAGGATTTAATCAATTTAGAGAAGAGATAAGAAGTGATCAACCAATAAATCACAATCCTCCCACTGACTTCACTAAGTTATTGAATTGGATCAGGATCATACTAGTTGAAATGGCACCTGGATCAGTCACACTGATCAACCTTAATGGCATAGGTCAACTCGAATCACTTAGCAGTCTAATCAAGACATAATTCATCAAATTGACTAATTAGTTTTGATTTGACCAACCTAATAATTTGGATTCAACCACTGAGCCATAATCAAGGTCTATTTGGTCTAATCAAAGATATGGACTTGACCATCTACAATTATTATATTGATTCTAGAGAAACTTTGATTTAATTTAATTCAACATTTGGTTAGATTTAATCAATTTCTCTAGTTAGTCCATTAACTCTTTGATTCTAATCTTAGGTCTAATCCAATTAAGATGATCTGATTTGAGCTAACCTATACCCTCATATTTTATGCAAATCACATTAGATCTTTAATTCATAATTCTAGATCTAATCGATTCTACACTTAATTCTCAATAAAGTTCAGTATCAACATGGGTTTAGGTTATGATTTGAAATAATTTCAACTTTTTATTTTATAAATAATTTATAATAAATTTTATGCAAAGATTTTCTATTCTAAAATTGGATCGACTCAATAAATATTGAGCCAGCTACACAAGGAGACTAAGTCAACTCAGTTTAAAACTTAGTCAGCTCAGTAATTGTATCAGTATGATTTAAGAAGTTTCAGATCTAAAAATTCTTGCATAACACTAAAATAAAATCAATCATAACACTTTTAGATCATATCTAAAATTTTTATGATTTAAAATTTTATTTTTTTATGATTAAAATAATTTTAATCATATAGATTAGATGTCTTATATTTCATACAACTTTGTATCACATACAACAAACCTAGGGTTTCAAGATCTAAGATTTTGCAGAAAAGTAAGTTCTTTCTTTCATATTTTTCTTCATGAGATCTAATTACATGGCACCCCTACATGCCATAAGAGTATCCCATCGAATGGGAAGAGAGGGCCTTTAAACCCTTCCTGCTCCTATGATCGGACGGCCTAGTGATCAACCCAATCCAAGTACTTGCTAATCGGATCATCTAATCTAATCATATATCATATATGCTTGAATTTAGATCTCATCTAAATTATATCAGATCTGATTACAATCTTGGTTCACATCTAAATCAGATTATAATCATCACATGCATGATATAAAATAAGATTTTATCAATGATTAGTACAAACTAGGATAACTTTTTCACTGTAAGGGATAAACCCTACAGCAGGATAACCTTATATCAGTTTGTGTGATCAACTATTAATTAAATTTAGATCTAAGATATCATATATCAGATCTAAATAAAATTAAATTTTAAATTTAATATACACATAAATCATGTCATAACGAACCTAGACTCTGATACCACTATTGGGATGCATAGGTGATTTCATACATGTATTTTGAAACTTTTTCAAAAAATTATAGTGGAAGACAACTAGATTAATCAAATTAATCTAACATATATATGATCTAATCATCAAATCAATCTACTTTAGGATCTATGACATGTTATATTGTGAGAAAAATTCAGTGCAGGAGTAAAATGATAATTTTAAAACTTTTTCAAAATCACTATTTTATAGTAAAAATTATTAATTAATCTAATTAATTAATAAAAATTTATCCTACACTAGGATCTAAATATGATATATAGCATGCATGCATTTAAATTTAAAATTCGAATTTGAACAGTAAACACTTTACTGTAATATGTTCAGAACACAATACCTTTGTGCGGGTAGTAGATCGCTGTAATCTGATCACTGTCGGGAGAGTCTGATCATCGTAATGCAGCCACACAGTGTGTCTGGCCTCGATGGATCATCCACATGAAGCTTCTGATATGATCGACTCCTCACGAGTGCTAGCTCGTTGTAGAGCCCTTTCGATGGCCGATGCTGATCGAACTCCTTCGATCGATGTCTATCGATTCTTTGGATGCTCTGGATCATCAGCAGATGTGCTTGAGAGGATGTTAAAGATCTTCCTGAAATTTAGTGGGCTCATGACACTCGTAGCTCACTTTCTCACTTCCCGAACTCCAGGCTGAAACCCTGAAGAACTCACTGAAACCCTGCGCACACTTTTTCTTTCTTTTCTTTCTTTTTCTCTCGGAAGGATATAGACCTTCACCTTACACACAAGGATTCCTCACGTCTAGATTTTCTCTCCAAAATTTTTTTTGCACACACCCCACTCTTCTCCTCCTTTTAAAATAATGTCAAACGTCTTATCCACATGAGAGGATAAAGATGAGTAATTGCATATTTGAATTCAAATCAAATTTTGAATTCAAATAGAAACCAATTTATCCCTATCCACTAAGGGCATGAGAAGAGGAGGGTGTGGCTTAATTTGTGCATGAGTAATTTCATGAAAAACATTTTCTCGTGTAATAAATGGGGTGCTAAAAGAGGATAAGGTCAAGGCGCTAAGATTGGTTGCTCGTTTGAATTGCTCATTCAAATTCAAACTTTATTTTGAATTTGAATGGCCAACCAATCATCCTTATCCACTCATTTGGTGCATTAAAGTAGGGTGTGAGGAGGGCTTTGCATGAGAAAAAATTCATGAGAACTTTCTTCTCGTGAATTCAAATGGGTGCAGTGGAAGTGAGGTGGCGCAGGGAGAATGGGTCAAGGTGGTTTCATTATTTAAACCAACCTAATTGAACCAAATAAGTTAGACCCAATTAGACTAATTTAAATCTAACATAATTAAGCTTAATTAGGCTCAATAAAATCTTAATCAAATCAGAAATTGATTAAGCCCAACCCCTGATCAAATCAGGGACCAAACCATCTCGACGATTAGGTCAACTCTTAACCTAATCGGGTCAAACCCAACTGACTCCAATTCAATTGGACTTGATCCAAAAAAAATTACTCAATCAAGTTAAGTTAATTAGTGATTAAATTACTAATTAAACCTCTCATAAATATTGAGTCCAAATTCGATGGGTAATCAGGCATCAGAATTCATCGATATGTAACCCTGATCGAAGAGTCCCAAACCAGTGGGACTCTTGACCCCAGTACCCAAAATGTGTGGGACTCATGATCAGAGAATCTTGATTCTCGATCATAGAGTCCCAGACATGTAGGACTCATAGTCCACGAGCATTAGGACTCTTCATCAGCCATCAGATCAGATAGGAACCTCTAATGTGTGTGACCTCGTAGGTTCGAACCTAAGCCGATAGCACAGGAACCAATTCCTGTACTAATCGAAGTGACCATCTAGCAATGGTACCCGATGATCGGATAGGTCGAATAGTCACAATCACAACACTCAGAACATATGTAAATATGGTTACTGTATAATTCATCCTTTTGACCTTTGTGTTTAGGATGACTCAGGGTTAAACTGTCAACCCTGATTAGATCATCCGAATCGTGCTCAACTCAAACAATCCTGTGACTCCTCACAAAGACTATCCTGGCTAAGGTTTTGCTAAATTGAAACACGACTGTATATAGCTCCTGAACTGGAGTGGTCAATCCCATCTTGACACACGCACCGACAAGTCAAGTACTTGACTACACCCAGCAGCCTTCCGTCACTGAATTAGAAATTCAGGTAGTCCAGTACCTAAGTGCAGTGAGTTGCTTGCAAGTCACTGTGGCGGTCTCAGGTCGGAGGGACATTTATACGCATATTCCATCGAAGCAAATCTTGACAGCAGAAATAGCTCCGGAGTCGATCACGTTCAGTGCAGATGTACCCTTACATCTCACCTGTATGCCATACCAGTATCTCCATACTCATTGGTTAAGAGGACAACCAACCTATATGGCACACAATGACCTATGCTTGATAAATGTTGTCGTCCTTGGTAACAACGTATCATTTGGTCGCGAACAGATTTAAGGACTAAACGATAAATCCTCCTTTGTCGAGTCTAAATAGTCCTAAGGACTTCACCACAACATAGGAGTTCATTAGAAGATGAAACATTTTGTGATGGAAAATACCAAAATATTTTTTATTAATTCATAATTCATGTACATATACAAAAATGAGCACAACCATCAACAAGCTGACGATTGGCTTTGGGATACTATTCCCAACAATCTCCCACATGGCCTAAAGCCAATCGGTGCAGTATCTTATACCCATCTTTGACTTGTAGTCGTCGAACTCCTTCACCGTAATGGCTTTAGTGAATGGGTCAGTCAGGTTCTCCTTTCCATCGATCTTCAGATGGTCGACGTCACCTCGATCCATAATTTTTCAGATGAGATGGTAGCGGCGCAGAATATGCTTCGTCCGCTGGTGTGCCTTGGGTTCCTTCGCCTGAGCCATGGCTCCAGAGCTGTCACAGTAGAGCAGAACTGGACCAACAAGGGAGGGTGCTACTCTGAGCTCGATGATGAATTTCCTCAGCCACACCGCTTCTTTGGCAGCATCTGATGCAGCGACATACTCTACCTCACAAACTGAATCAGCCACTGTGTGTTGCTTGAAACTCTTCCAGCAGATAGCCCCATCATTAAGGGTAAAAATAAATCCCGACACACTTTTGCTGTCATCGTGATCAGACTGGAAACTAGAGTCTGTAAACCCTATAAGTCTTAAGTCTGATTCACCATAAACAAGCCACTGGTCCTTAGTATTTCTTAAAAACTTCAGGATGGTTTTAACAACCTTCCAGTGATTCTCCCCTGGATCAGATTGGTATCTACTCACTACCCCTAGTGAGTATGCCACATTTGATCGTGTACATGTCATGGCGTACATGATAGATCCCACTGCCGAAGCATATAGAATCCTACCCATATGCTCTCTCTCTTGAGGTGTTGTCGGACAATCCCTCTTCGAGAGAGAAATTCCATGGCCTATCGGTAGATAGCCTTTCTTGGAATTCTTCATGCTGAACCTCTTCAGCATAGTATTTATGTACGTAAATTGGGATTAACCAAGCAACCTTTTAGATCTATCCCTATAGATCTTCATCCCTAGGATGTAGGAAGCTTCTCTCAAATCTTTCATGGAGAACTGTGATGACAGCCAAATCTTTATTCCCTGTAATGCAGTGACATCATTCCCGATTAAGAGAATATCATCCACATACAATACAAGAAATACTACTACTGGACCATTAGCCCACTTATAAATGCAGGGCTCTTCTCCATTCTTAACAAAGCCATACATCTTGATTGTCCTATCAAAACGTATGTTCCAACTCCGGGATGCTTGCTTAAGTCCATAAATGGACCTCTGTAGTCTGCACACCTTAGACTCATCAGTGGATGTGAATCCTTCAGGTTGTATCATATACACCTCTTCATCTAGCTCTCCATTTAGGAAAGCTGTCTTCACATCCATCTGTCAGATTTCATAGTCCAGATGGGCAGCTATCGCAAGCATAATCCGAATGGATTTGAGCATTGCCACAGGAGAAAACATCTCGTCATAGTCTATACCATAACGTTGACGATATCCCTTGGCAACCAGACGGGCTTTATAGGTTTTCACCTTTCCGTCTGCGTCCCTCTTCCTCTTGAAGACCCACTTACACCCTATGAGTTTTACTCCTTCGGGTGGGTCAACCAATGTCCACACATCGTTGACCTTCATGGACTTCATTTCGGATTTCATGGCCTCTAGCCATTTCTCAGAGTTAGGTCTCTGCATTGCATCCATGTAGGTGATCGGATCCTCATCATTTTCATCAAGTTTGATAGGATCGTCGTCCCGGACCAAAAAACCATAGTATCTGTCCGGTTGATGTGGTACTCTACCGATCGCCTTAAGGGTGCTTGAATAATGGGCTCTGAATCTGATCTAATCAAATCTAATTCAGGTTCAGCAACTTGTGTCAATTTTTTCACCTGTCGAACTTCATCAAGTTCGACCTTAGAGGTAATAGTCCCTTTACCAAGGAACTCTTTTTCTAAAAAGATTGCCTTAAGGTTGATAAACACATTTTGCTCATCAGTCAGGTAGAAATAATACCCTTTGGTCTCTTTTGGGTATCCTATAAAATTACACTTGTCAGACCTAGGTCCTAGCTTGTCCGTAATTAAACGTTTAATATAAGCCGGACACCCCCAAACCCTAAGGTGTAAGAGTACTGGCTTACGTCCTATCCATATCTCATATGGCATTTTGGTTACAGACTTACTCGAAACTCTATTTAGAAGGTAACAAGACGATTCGAGCGCATATCCCCAGAGGGAGATCAGCAGATCAGCAAACCCCATCATGGATCGAACCATGTCCAACAAGGTCTGATTCCTCCTTTCAGATACACCATTATGCTGTGGTGTTCCAGGAGGAGTCCATTGAGAGAGAATCCCATTCTCCCCAAGATATGTCAGAAACTCATTGGAAAGGTATTCACCTCCTCGATCAGATCGAAGAGTTTTAATACACTTCCCAGTTTATTTTTTTACCTCATTTCGAAATAGTTTGAATATTTCAAACGACTCTGACTTATGTTTCATTAAATAGACATACCCATACCTCGATAGGTCGTCTGTGAAGGTTATGAAGTAGAAATATCCACCTCTTGCACTTGTGCTCATGGGTCCACATACATCAGAATGTACCAGACCCAAGAGTTCACTGGCTCGCTCACCTTTTTCAATAAAAGGTGACTTGGTCATTTTACCAAGAAGACAGGACTCACAGGTTGGAAGTGATTCACAATTACCTACTTCAAGAATTCTTTCTTGAGCCAACCTGTTTATCCTGTTCTTATTGATATGACCTAGCCTACAATGCCAAAGGTAGACTTCTGACACATTATCTATTCTAGGGCGTTTATCGGAGGTTTGAACCACATTAACAGGTTATGATAGAAAGTAAATTCCATTATAAAGTTGTCCAATAAATATTGTAACACCATTCAAAATGATATTGCAAACATTTTCTTTTATTAAAAATTGATAACCGTTCATGGCCAAAAGGCCTTCAGAAATAATATTTAATAAAAAGCTTGGACAATAGTGACATTCACTCAGAATTATATTTCGAGAATTGATTACAAAGTTCATGATTCCTAATGCTAGAACTGGAACTTTGCTTCCATCCCCAACGTTCAGGAACCTCTCGCCTTCATCAAATCTCCTACTGACCTGTAGACCCTGCATCGATTTGCAAATATGATAAGGGCTTCCGGTATCCAATACCCAGGTAGTAGTATCACAAATGGAAAAGTTGCAAGGTGTTATCATATAAGTACCTTGCTTCTTCTTTGGCCTGTTCGGGTCCAGTGAGGCAATGTATAGAGGACAGTTCCTCTTCCAGTGCCCCTGCTTCTTGCAAAAGAAGCACTCCGCCTGGCTCTGGTCGGGCTTGTGCTTCTTGGTCTGACCCTGTGCAGACGTCCTAGCATGCAGCTGCACCTTCTTATTCTTCTTCTTGTTCTACTTCCCTTTCTTAAAGGATCGATGACCAGAAGAAGACCCTCCCACAACATTCACCGACTCCTTATGGAGCTGGTGATCCTTCTCAAAGTTCTGCAGCAACCCCAATAAGCCATGGTAGTTCACTGCAGGCTTTGTCATTCAAAAATGAGTAAGGAAGGGAAGGAAGGACTTGGGTAGAGAATTAAGAATCGCATCCTTACCGAGCTGCTCGTGCAAGAGAAAACCCAGTTTACTTAGGCACTCAATCACTTTGATCATGTACAGTACATGATCAGTGACTGAGGCTCCATCCCTCATCCGAGCATTGAAAATGGCACAACTAATTTTGTGCATTTCAACATCGTCAAGCGTGCCAAAGGAGTCGTTCAACATTTGAAGCATCTCCTGCGGCTGGGCATTCTCAAACCTGCGGCTGAATTCATCATTCATCGCCGCCAGCATTATGCACCGAACGGTGGTGCGGTCGTTGAGCCACTTCTGATAAGTGTCTCGGACCGTCCCTCTAGCATTCGAGGCTGGCTCTTTAGGTGTCAGATCCGTTACTACATAAAGGATCCATTCATGCTCAAGGATGATTTTCAATTTTTGATACCAGCTATTGAAATTAGGTCCCATGAGCTTGTCATTATCTAATAATGACCGGAGCGATAAGGTAGTGGCCATAGCTACATAAAAAAAAATCAGACCTTTATTAGTATATAAATTATTAATAATAAAGACTTGGACTTTAGTCTAAAGTTTCTCTCAGTATTTTTACAAACTGGTAGCCTCAACCTCCAATTCGAGGAATTACTTTAATTTCTTAGTGGGTACTAGAATCCACACAGACCACACACGAGCCCAACTTTGGTTGGTCAACCCATGTGCATCTATGGGTAGGTTCATAACCAATTATTTTTCTAAACAACTTCTAGTAATTAATTTTGCCCCAGAACCTAATCAGTAGGCTTTGGCCTCCACTGAAAAAATCTGATTAGGTCCAACCATTAACATGATTTGATTTGGTGAATCGGACCAATAAATGATCAAGCCTGACTTTGGTCGGCCAACCTAACCACCATCAGAAAGACTCAAATCAAATTATCATATTATGAATGATAATTCCATTAGTCAATAAGCACCAGACCTTTAGGCCTCCAATAATTATTAAACTAATGGACTCATTATCACTCACTTAATGGGAGGCTATGACTTAGTTATCAATATAACTTAATCATTTTTAGGACCTAATATTTTTTTTTTGTGAGGATTTTATTAAAGAATAGATGAGAAGAAAATATCCAGCCAATTTCAATCCTCCCACTGACTTTACCAAGTCAGATTAAAAAGAATTTACTTAAAGCTGGCATTAGAAGCACCTAAATCAGTCAAACTGATTTACCTATTGATATGGGTAAGCCCTAATCACCAAGTGATCTAATCAAAACCTAATTCACCAGGTTGGCCAGGTAAGTGAGATCAGTGGTGGGGATAAGCCATTAACTCGTCAGAGATCGAATCACTGCGAGTAGCTCCCGCTTAAAAACCACTGGTCAAACTGTCAAACTTACCTTAGACACCAACCAGTTCATTAGTTTTAATTTGATCAACTTAGTAAATAGGGTTCCACCATGTAGCCATGAATTAAATCCATCTTGGTCTAGTTAAAGACATGGACCCATTCAACTACAACTATTGGAGTTGAGTCTAGAGTATCCTTGACCTAATCTAATTCAACTTTTGATTAGATTTGACCAATTACTCTAATTTAGTCCATTTCTTTAAGCTAACCTTAGGTCTAACCCAATTATGGACCTAATCCATCTAACCCATTGACCCACAAGTTTATACAATTATCTTAGGTCTTAATTCACAATTCTAGACCTACTAGACAACACTTAATTCTTTTAATTAAGTATTTGGGCTGATGGGTCAGGGTTTGGCATTTCAAAAATAATTTTCAAATTTGAAAGGTTTTATTTTTTGTTCACCAAATATGTTGACTTATTACACAAATATATCAGCACATTTCATAAATAGCAATCCTATTGCTAATTACATAACAGAAAATAACTCAATCAAAATAAATCATGAAAATTTCTTTCGCTGCTTCATCTGCATGGGATATAATCACATCGGCACCCCTACTACCATAGGAGACCCCATCGAATGGGAAGAGAGGGCCTTTAAACCCTACATTTCTCCTATGACCGGACGGCCATGGCAACCAACCCAATTTAATTACTTTCTACTTGGATCAAGTATATCTAAATATATCAATTTCAAAATTTAAATTTCAAATTTTAAATTTTAAATTTTAAATTTTGAATTTCAAATTTCAAACAAATTTCAAATTTTTTAATTTCAAATTTTGAATTTCAAATTTTGAATTTTAAATTTTGAATTTCAAATTTTAAATTTCAACCAAATTTCAAATTTTAAATTTTGAATTCCAAATTTTTGAATTTTAAATTTTGAATTTCAAATTTCAAAATTCAAATTTTGAATTTTGAATTTCAAATTTTTGAATTTTGAATTTCGAATAACTTTCAAAATTCAAATTTTAAATTTCAAATTTTAAATTTAAACTTTTAGATTACAACTTAATCTACGCATGTAAATATATATATCATATCTAAGAACCCACTCTGATACCATTTGTGGAGAAAATTCAATACAGGGGTAAAATGATAATTTTATAACTTTTTCAAAATCACTATTTTACAGTAAAAATTATTAATTAATCTAATTAATTAATAAAATTTTATCCTACACTAGGATCTAAATATGATATATAACATGCATGCATTTAAATTTGAAATTCAAATTTGAACAGTAAATACTTTACTGTAATGTGTTCAAAATACAGTACCTTTGTGTGAATAGTAGATCACCGCAATCTGATCACCTCGAAAGAGTCTGATCATCATGATGTAGCCACAGAGTATGTCTGGCCTCTGTGGATCATCCACATGAAGCTTCCGGTCTGATCGACTCCTCACGAGTGCTAGCTCGTTGTAGAGCCCTTTCGACGGTCGATGCTGATCGAACTCCTTCGATCGATGTCTGCTGATTCTTCAGATACTCTGGATCATCAACAGACGTGTTTGAGAGGATGTTGAAGATCTTTCTAAAATTTGGTGGGCTCACGACACTCGTAGCTCACCTTCTCACTTCCCGAACTCCAGGCTGAAACCCTGAAGAACTCATTGAAACCCTGCGCACACTTTTTCTTTCTTTTCTTTCTTTTTCTCTCAGAAGGATATAGACCTTCACCTTGCACACAAGGATTCCTCATGCCTAGATTTTCTCTCCAAAATTTTTCTTGCACATGCCACACTCTTCTCCTCCTTTTAAAACAATGTCAAACATCTTATCCACGTGAGAGGATAAAGATGAGTAATTGCACATTTGAATTCAAATCAAATTTTGAATTCAAATGAAAATCAATTTATCCCTATCCACTAAGGGCGTGAGAAGAGGAGGGCATGGCTTAATTTGTGCATGAGTGATTTCATGAGAAATATTTTCTCATGTAATAAATGGGGCTCTAAAAGAGGATAAGGTTAAGGCGCTAAGATTGGTTGCTCATTCAAATTCAAACTTTATTTTGAACTTGAATGGCCAATCAATCATCCTTATCCACTCATTTGGTGCATTAAAGTAGGGCATGAGGAGGGCTTTGCATGAGGAAAAATTCATGAGAACTTCCTTCTCGTGAATTCAAATGGGCATAGTGGAAGTGAGGTGGCGCAGGGAGAATGGGTCAAGGTGGTTTCATTATTTAAACCAACCTAATTGAACCAAATAAGTTAGGCTCAATTAGACTAATTTAAACCCAACTTAATTAGGCTTAATTAGGCTCAATAAAATCTTAATCAAATCAAGAATTGATTAAGCCCAACCCCTGATCAAATCAGGGACCAAACCATCTCGACGATTAGGTCAACTCTTAACCTAATCGAGTCAAACCCAACTGAATCTAATTCAATTGGACTTGATCCAAAAATAATTATTCAATTAAATTGAGTTAATTAGTGATCAAATTATTAGTTAAACCTCTCATAAATATTGAGTCTAAATTCGATGGGTAATCGGGCATCAGAATTCATCGATATGTAACCCTGATCGAAGAGTCCCAAACCTGTGGGACTCTTGACCCCGGTACCCAAAATGTGTGGGACTCATGATTAGAGAATCCTGATTCTCGATCACAGAGTCCCAAATATGTAGGACTCATAGTACATGAGCATTAGGACTCTTCATCAGCCATTAGATCAGATAGGAACCTCTAATGTGTGTGACCCCACAGGTTCGAACCAAAGTCGGTAGCACAGGAACCAATTCCTATACTAATCAAAGTGACCATCTAGCAATGGTACCCAATGATCGGATAGGTCAAATAGTCACAATTGCAAAACTCAGAACCTACATGAATATGGTTACTGTATAATTCATCCTTTTGACCTCTGTGTTTAAGATGACTCAGGGTTAAACTGTCAACCCTGATTAGATCATCCGAATCGTGCTCAACTCAAACAGTCCTGTGACTCCTCACAAAGACTACCCTAGCCAAAGTTTTGCTAAATTGAAACATGACTGTACATAGCTCCTGAACTGGAGTGGTCAATCTCATCTTGACACACGCACCGACAAGTCAAGTACTTGACTACACCCAGCAGCCTTCTGTCACTGAATTAGAAATTCAGGTAGTCCAGTGCCTAAGTACAGTGAGTTGCTTGCAAGTCACCATGGCGGTCTCAGGTCGGAGGGACATTTATACCCATATTCCATCGGAGCAAATCTTGACAGCAGAAATAGCTCCGGAGTCGGTCACGTTCAGTGCAGATGTACCCTTATATCTCACCTATATGCCATACCAGTGTCTCCACACTCATTGGTTAGGAGGACAACCAACCTATATGGCATACAATGACCTATGCTTGATTAACGTTATTGTCCTTGGTAACAACATATCATTTGATCACGAACAGATTTAAGGACTAAATGACAAATCCTCCTTTGTCGAGTCTAAATAGTCCTAAGGACTTCACCACAACATTGGAGTTCATTAGAAGATGAAACATTTTGTGATGAAAAATACCAAAATAATTTTTATTAATTCATAATTCATGTACATATACAAAAATGAGTACAACTGTCAACAGGCTGATGATTGGCTTTGGGACACTATTCCCAACATATATTGCATATAAAATTGAAAAGATACTAAAGATAAAATCAGCATGTATGCATGTAAGCAGTAGATCACATCTACTTCTAATCTGAGTTTAGAACTCGATATCTGAGTACGGATTGATGATCATCACTATTGAAAAGATAGTAGAGAAGGTCCTTACTGATTGCTCACAATTGTACATGTGTCTGGCCTCTACAAAAAATCCATGCGAAGCCCCAATCTGATCGATCTTTTTAGAAGTGCTAGCTCAAATGAAGATCTTCTTCTTGGCTAAATTAGATCCTTTCTTTAAATCTCTAAAATCTTTTTAAAAATTAAAGATAAACTTTTAAAAGAGATAAAGAGATAAAAGAAAGAAAAGAAATAATTTTTTTCTAATTTATTCTCTCTTCCCAAACCCTTTGAATCAAAAATAAAAAATTTTAATTTTTGCGCACACCTCAAGAGAGAGGATCCTCCTCTCTATTTTTCACATCATGAATCATGCCCAAACTTTGTTCACATGAAGAACTCTCTTCTGGTATCTTACACACATAAAAAAAACTACTAAAGCCCTTTTTATAGGCATGTAAAGAGGTGGGGTGAAGAATCCTAGTGATCCTAGACTCTTACAGGATTCTGCCTCCCTTTATAATTTTACATCCCAAAATATACCAAAAAATATGAGACACCCCTTCTCATATTTTTTTATAGTAAATTAATTTTTAAAATAATCTTTCATAAAAAATCTCATCAAAATATTGCATACATAAGGACAAAAAAAATTTATTGGCATGGAGAAGTTGATCTGGATAAGAATAGATTCTCATGATAAGGAATATTTTGAAATCTAATTTTAGAACCTACCTTTTATCAAAACTAAATGAAATTTTGATATGAAATAGAAAAGGGAAAGAACTCTTTAGTGTCAAAAAAAATCATACAAAATAATTTTGTGTGTGGAGATATATGACGTGCAAACTAGGTTGGCGCAAGGGAGAAGAGTCTTATTTCAATAAGGACTCTTAATTTTCTTATTTGGATCCAAACCAAATCACATCTGGTTTAGCCCAAATAAAATATATAAAATCTAATCTAATTAGATTTATAAATTTTAAATTAAATTTTAATCAAATTAAAATTTGATTGAACTAAAATCCTAATCAAATTAGGGATAATTCTTCCTTAGCGATTAGGTCATCTCATAACCTAATAGGATCAAATCTAATTGAATCTAATTCAATTAGATTTTATTTAATCCGCTTTGCTTAATTAAATTGAACTAATCAGTAATCTAATTATTAATTAATTTTTTATTAATTTACTAACACTTAGTGAATTAACTTATTACAACTTTTGCATAAGGTTAACCATCAATCGAATTGACGATTAAGCCCTTGAATGATTCTCAACCATTAATCAGCCACATGATCAGTCAGAAACTTCTTTTGAGTATGACTCCATACATTTGAACCTAAGCTCGTAGTACAGGAATACCTTCCTAAATGATGATCCGACCTCTGAATAGGTCGAATGATGGCAAAGCAATATTAAAGAACTTATTGGCGTATGGTTACCATATAATTCATCTCTTTGATCCTAATGCTCGAAGATGACCTAAGATTTAACTATCAATCCTAGATAAGTTATTCATATTATATTTTAATCTTTTTTAAATCTATCACATGGATTATCCGAGCTCAGATTTGCTAAATTGAAATACACTGATACATATCTCTTACTAATTCGGAGGGGTCAATCCCATCTTGACTCACTCACCGACTTGACAAGCACTTGACTGTATCTAAAAATCTTCTATCACTAAATTAAAAAACTTAGTTAGTCCAACCCATAGTACAGTGAGTTGCTTGCAAGTCACTGTGGTGTTCTCAAGTCAGAGGGACACTTATACCCATACCCTTCATGAGCTACCCTTGATAGCAGAGTGCTCCACAGTTGATCACGTTCAATGATGATATACTCCTACATCTTACCTTCATACCATACTAGTATCTTCGCATCATTTAGTTATGAAGATAACCAATGTATATAGCACACAATGACCTACACTTGATATCGCTATCATCCTAGTAATAACATATCGTTTGGTCGCAAATCAGTTTAAGGACTATGCGATAAATCCTCTTTTATCGATCAAAATAGTCTTAAGAACTTCATCACAATATAAAAGTTTATTAGAAAATATAACCTTGTGATGAAAAATATCAAATAACTTTTATTATGTATCAATTCATATACATTTATAATCAGCACAATCATCAAATGATTAGCTTTAGGACATAATTTTCAATAAGATTCTATGGTAATCTCAGGTCTAAGGATCATTTGCACAACTCTCATTTAGAAAATCATCTTTGACATGCAAGTAAGGCTTCCATAAGATGTTCTCTTTCATCGAGTCAATTTAGCGGACTCATTTCCAAATAAGCATCCACATCCTTGTATTAGTGTCTCATACATAAGTGGCTAGTGAGATCTGCCACCCTCTCCATCGAGCATACATAGGATGTATCAGTCTATCCGAAATATTGATCTCCGACTCAATGCTCCCACGATCAAGAATATTTAAGATTAGGGTTTTAAGATTTTTATGTCTCACTAGCATGACCCATTCATGTCTCTTAAAATTATTGCCCTAATCTTTGAGGTTCATCATTATTTTAGACATAATAAGATACAGCTACAATGATGAATCAATGCTTCAAATAATAAATATCATTATATGAGTTGAAAAATTACAAAGAAAAGTCTTATCGCAATACACTTGCGATTGGCTTATAGGGCATTCTTCTTTCACATCATAGGTCTTAGGATCAACTACTTGATCCCTATCTCTCATAAGAAATATTTTCTCTACATCTTCTGAAAGTAAACTCAAGTACCTTTCATGAGGATGGGAGATCTTACTAGATCTACATGGTGGTGGAGGTCTCATACTAACTAGCTCAAAATGATAGGTACAATCAAATCTCTATTTTTATTACTCTTTAGAGACTTTCTCTTCGTGCTCAATTTTCTCCCACAATCACCATCTTAGGTAAACTATTTCTCTAAAATATGGTATGATGGATCACAATCATATTGCGGTCTGCTGGGGAGTATAATTAAGTATCCTATTTAATAGATTAAAATATGTTCCTAAAGAAGTAAAGGTTAGTGAGTGAGCTCATTATAGACCAGACCATATCTAATAGGGTCCTAATCTTTCTTTTTTAACACCCCATTGAGCTGAGGTGAATCAAGAGGAGTCCATTATGAGATTATACCATTTTCATGAGATAATCTAAAATTTTCACTAAGATATACACCTCCTCGATCCAAGCAAAGAATCTTAAGAGATTTCCCATCAAATGAGTTTGTATGTTAGGGTCCTCTCCCCATGTCCCATAGGAGATAGTTTTGTCAATTTTTCTTGCAGGTAGAATCCACAAACTCAAAATTTATGTGTCAAGGAGATGATCTCTTTTCAAGTTTGTATATCCTATCCTCTTCAAAATGATCTTACTTGAGGCACCATATATACTTAGGTTTATCTCATCCATAGATCTCTTAGATCATACGGCATACTCACTATCCGAATATATCAACATGAAAATAGATTTGACATACCTTCATAAGCTGTGTCACCCTTCTTCCTTAGGCTATCCAAGTAAGAGAACACTTCTCATCTAAGTGGCCGATAGTACTGCAGTAGAAACACCTTTCCTTGCCTGCATCTACTCCTTGAGAAGATCCTTTCTTCCTTAGTAATCACTAATATGTTTATCAATTCCAGTAATGCGCTATCATACTTGTTCATATGGTAGTTTACTCTAAACTGACCAAAATAAATGATTAAGAGATTGCTGGATCAAATCTACCTACAGTTCCTCATGCATGGTCATCTTGAATTTACAAGGTCCTTCGTCATTGTCAAACAATGATTATGGATGGACTACTCAACGTGTAGTCCGGCTCTACTTACCACACAACTATTGTAGGTGAGTTATCATAGCCTTGAATTCATGATGTCCACATGTTGGCACTAAGGCCAAGATATAGCACCTAAACTAATTGATATCATCTGTCTATTTCTCAAGTACGGAATATTTTAACGATTGGACAGTTTGGTGACCAAAGAGAATCCTGGTCTAGAACATATCCTAACCCTTACCAGAGTTTGGAATCATTCTGAAGTCCTAAGCCAATTTTTTGTAGTTCTACTTGGTCAATTGGTTGTATCTTAGACTTAGTCAATCAAATTAGATTTGCATTTCAAAATAAGTCAAATACTTATCAAGTCTAATTTCATTAGACTAATAAAATTCAGTCTAACTCAAACTTGAATCTAATCAAATTAAATCTGATTTAACTTGATCAAGATTCAATCTCATTATTTGATGAAATCAAATAATTTAGTAACTATTGCAATTTGAGAGATTTTCAGTCCATTTGGACTTAGTTCGGACTATGGATTTTGAAGCTGAGTAATGAGCTGAAGAGAGAAGAGAATTCTAATTAGATGTTTGTATAAGATTTAAAAGTTTATTCTAGGAACTTTAAGAAATAAATTAGACTCTCACTATTTTTTTGGATCCTAACATTCCTCGAGTTAGGAAGCAAAAATCTTTATGTGAGTTAAGGTTCCTAGTGGGTACTGTGGTCCCACTAATTGGCACACAACCTCACCTGACAGATCTTGATGAATGTGTCCACCAATAGGTGGACAACTCTTATCTAATGCATTTCATATAAATTGCAGCAAACTAAGTCTCTAAGTCCTGAGACCTTATCTGACAGATCTTGACCTCATTCCTTAGTTAAGTCAGACCCACCATTGGCATGAGTGAAGCCATCATTGAACCCTCACCTGATAGATCTTAGGCCCAACCCCATCTCCACCCCACAAAAGTAGAGTGGTTGCTTCTCCTCTGATGCAACTGAACCACTATATCCAGTCAGGAGTAATCAATATCGAAGAGGACATGGCACTCTACAATGGTGGAAGACCCCTTGATTTAATATTATTGAGAAGATTTTAATTTAGGTCTCTTCTATATAGTCACATACATCTCATGTAAATGACTGTTCTGGTTTAGGTCAGCACATCTTATTTCTGATTTAATCTAGTTTAGGTCAGCACATCACATGTCTAATTAAACTGATTTAGATCAGCACATCTCATATCTGATCAAGCCTAGTTTAGATTAGCACATCTTTGAAGGGAAAGAAACTATTTCTCCTCTGAAGGTCCAGGTTGCATTTAAAATTTTTTCTATTCATCTACATGATTAAGGATCAAATTTTTATTTAATTAGCAGTGACACCAAGGATCAAATCTTAAATTATCTGATATAAACCTTCATGAAGGCTTAGATATGCAGACCCTCTACTTCACATGCATGTCAGACGTCGTAAAAAAGCAGGATGAACTCCAATCCAATTACCTTCGCAATCCAATCAAATGAGAGATGAGATATACTAGTGTGACACCTCACACTAGCAGGTGAGATGCCCAAGATGGATCCACACCCAAGGGAAGAGGGGCGGCAACAAGGGGAGAGGCCAAGGGGGAAGAAGGGACCTCTCTCTCTTCTCACGCCTCTCTCTTTCTTTTTCTCTTCTCTCAATCTGATTTGTTTACTATTTGCTATGCATCAATAATTAGAGACCCTCTCTATTTATAGATAAATTTTATGATCCAAAAGTATAGGAGTGTTAACTCAAATCTAATTTGAATCAGTCCAATATTCTTGAAAGAAGGATTCCTACATGAGATAGAATTGCCATCACTTATGACAACCACTTTGCACCCACTCCCTTATCCACATGGGATATCCAAATGAGCAAAGCTCTAGGTATTGGTCAGTCCATAATAGAGGAGAATCTCAATGCAAGTGGGAATACTCATATATCATTAAAAATGGATCCGATTCAAATCCAATTCGAAGCTGGTTCGAAATAATTTTGAAAGGCTGTCAATCCCAAACTCTTTAGGACTTTTGTACCAAGTCTAACTTGAATTTTGGATCCAATTAAGACTAATTAATTTAGATTTAATCTAAAACTAATCAGCACTTAAATCCAATCTTTCATATGCTCCATGGATCATAGATCAAAAAACTATTCATCCTTAGGATCGAATCTGAACTTCATGTGTCGTGCTAGCTAGACATAGTCAACTCTTCAATCCCATTTGATCCATAACTTAATTCTCAATTAAGTTAGCTTATATGTTCAATCAAGTCAAGTACTTTCAAATTGGACATATAACCATAGTCAATTCCTTTCTACTTTGTCTGACTTGTGTACGTGATTTCATAGGTTCAAATACTAAGCCGGTAGCATAGGAACAAATTTCTGCACTAATCGAAATACCATCTAGAAATGGTTTTCGACGTTTAGATAGGTCAAATTATTGCAAAAAAATATTTTAGAACCCATATATATGGTTACCGCATAATTCATCCTTTTGACCCTGAATGCTCTAGGATGGTCTCAGGTTAACTATCAATCAAGATTGCTTCATCTACATTATATTTCAACCTTTCAAATCTATCTCACGGATTACCCTGGCTAAAATTTTGCTCAATTAAAATACAGTGATACATCAAATCTAATAATCTGAAGGGGTCAATCCCATCTTAATCCACATACGGACTTTATAAGTACTTGACTGTACCCAGTAGTCTTCCATCACTATATTAGAAATCTAAATAGTCCGGTATCAAAGCATAGTGAGTTGCTTGCAAGTCACTATGGTGATCTCAGATCTGAAGGATACTTATACCCATGTATTTTGCAAGCAGCTTTTGATAGTAGAATGCTCAATAGGTGAGTCACTTGTTCAGTGATGATGTACCCCTACATCTCACCTGTATGCCATACCAATGTCACCACACTCCTTGGTTAAGAAGACAACCAATCCATATGGCACACAACAACCTCCACTCGATAACTGTCATCGTCCTATAATGA
Source organism: Elaeis guineensis (assembly GCF_000442705.2). Classification (NCBI taxonomy): domain Eukaryota; kingdom Viridiplantae; phylum Streptophyta; class Magnoliopsida; order Arecales; family Arecaceae; genus Elaeis; species Elaeis guineensis. Next base: position 56,515,336 of record NC_025998.2, on the reverse strand, counting down.
TGTATCATTTGATCACGAACATGTTTAAACATTATACGATAAATTTGTTCTTTATCGCACACTAGCATAGTTCCAAAGACTTCATCACAACACAAGAGTTCAAGGAAGATGTTACTTTGTGATAAAAAATGTTAGAATAATTTTTATTCAACAATCAATAATTCATATTCAAGGATGAACTCAATCGTCACATGATTGATTTTAGGACATAATTTCCAACAACTTCCACTTGGACTAAAGCCAATCGGGGTAGTATGTTATACCTATCTTTCATTTGAAATCATCAAACTCTTTGATCCTGAGAGCTTTAGTGAAGGGGTCGGTTAGGTTCTCTTTTTCATCGATCTTTTGAAGCTCGATGTCACCATAATTTATGATCTCTCGCACCAGGTGATAGTGGCACAGAATATCACAGCATCCGATGCAGCATTGTATTTTGCTTAGCATATAGAATCAGCCACACTATATTGCCTGAAACTCTTCCAGCAAACAGCTTCTCCATTTAAGATAAATACGTAGCCTGACACACTTCTACTGTCATCACAAACTGACTGAAAATTGAAATCAGTATATTCCATGAGTTTCAAATCAGTATCTCTATAAATAAACCATTGGTCTTTAGTATTTCTCAAATCCTTAAGAATTACTTTTGCAATCTTCCAATGCTTCTCACCTAGATTAGATTAGTACCAACTCACTACCCCTAGTGAATAGACCACATCCAATCTCATACATGTCATAGTGTACATGATAGATCCCACTGCCAAAGCATATAGTATTCTACTCAAGCGCTCTCTCTCCTCAAGAGTTGTCAGATAATCTTTCTTGAAAAGAGTAATCCCATGACCTATCAGAAGATAGTCTTTCTTAAATTATCCATGTTAAATCGCTTCAACAGGATGTCGATATATGTGGTTTGGGACAATCCAAGCAACCTTCAAGAACTATCCCTATAGATCTTCATCCCAAGGATGTAGGATACTTCTCCCAAGTTCTTCATTGAGAACTGTGTGATAACCACAGCTTCACACTCTGCAAAGTTGAGATGTCATTTTCTAGTAATAGTATGTCATCCACATACAGCACAAAGAAGATGACTACAGAATCGAAAGTCCACTTGTAGATGCAAGGCTCTTCTCCATTCCTAATGAAGCCATATATTTTGATCACCTTATCAAAATGCATGTTCCAACTCCTAGATGCCCGCTTAAGTCCATAAATAGACCGTTTCAGCTTGCATACTTTCGACTCATCTGTGGATGCGAACCCTTCAGGTTGTATACACATTTTCTTCTATTTCTTCATTAAGAAAAGCTATTTTGACATCCATCTGTCAGATCTCATAATCTAAGTGTGCAGTCATAGCAAATATAATCTGGATAGACTTAAGCATTGCCACAGGAGAGAACATCTCGTCATAGTTAATACCATAATGCAGACGGTAACCCTTGGTAACTAGATGGACTTTATAGGTCTCTATATTTCCATCCACTCCTCTTTTTCTCTTAAAAATCTATTTACAGCCTATAGGTTTTATCCCTTAGGATGGATCAACTAATATCCATACACCATTGATCTCAATGAACTCCATCTCAGATTTTATGGCATCAAGCCATTTCTGAGAGTTGGGCCTTTGCATGGCCTCCATATAGGTGATCAGATCCCATCATTCTCATCAAGTTCGATGGGGTCACCATTTAGGATTAGAAAATCATAGTATCTGTCCAGCTAATACGATACTCCACCGGATCTCTTTAATGGTGCCTCTATTGGCTCCAAATTTAATTCATCAATCAAATCTAATTCTGTGTGTGTCAGTCCTTCCACCTCATGAACTTCATCAAATTCAATTTTACAGGCATTAGCTCCTTCACCAAGGAAGTCCTTTTCCAAAAAAACTGTCCGACTGCTGATAAATACCTTTTGTTCTGTAGTGAGGTAGAAGTAGTACCCTTTAGTTTCTTTTAGATATCCTATGAATAAGTATCTATCGAACTTTGGTCCAAGCTTATCTATCTTTAAACGCTTGATATAAGCTGGACACCCCTAAACCCTAAGGTGTGAGAGCACCAGTTTACGTCTATTTCATATCTCATATGGAGTTTTATCAACAGACTTGCTGGGCACCTTATTCAGAATGTAGTAGACAGTTTCTAGAGCATATCTTCAAAAAGAGATTGGCAGACTCACAAAGTCCATCATAGATCGGATCATATCTAACAAGGTTTGATTTTTTCTCTCCGACACTCCATTATGTTGTGGGGTTCTAGGAGAGGTCCACTGTGAGAGAATCTCATTCTCTTCCAAATATGTCAGCAACTCACTAGTGAGGTCTTCACCTCCTCGATCTGACTGAAAAATCTTAATACTCTTTTCAGTTTGTTTCTCTACTTCAGCATGAAATCATTTGAATATTTCAAATGATTCTGACTTATGTTTCATAAGATATATATACCCATACCTTAATAGATCGTCTGTAAATGTAATGAAGTAGTAGTATCCTCCTCTGGTACTTATGTTTATAGGCCCGCATACATCAGTATGTATTAAACCTAGGACATCACTGGCTCTTTCACTTTTTTTCTTAAAAGGTGACTTAGTCATCTTAATAAGTAGACAGGACTCACAAGTAGGCAATGATTTACAATTATCTATCTCAAAGATACATTTTTTGATCAACCTCTTAATCCTATTCTTATTCATATGACCAAGCCTACAATACCAAAGATAGGATTCACTGACATTATCTAATTTGGGATGTCTATTGGGTGTGTACATTACACTAGCAGGTCGTGATATTATGTATATGCCATGTTTCAATTGTCCATGCATAATTATAGTATCATTCATAATGATATCATAAAAATCATCTTTTATTATAAACTTTTAATCAAGTTTAGCCAAAAGGTCTACAGAGATGATATTTATCAAAAAGGAGAGACAATAATGACAATCATTTAATATGACACTACTGAACTCAAAGACAAGCTACAAAATTTTCAAGATCAGAACTGGATCAAGACTTCCATCTCCAATGTTAAGGAACTGCTCGTCCTCTCAAAATTTTCTACTTACCTGCAGTCTCTGTAATAAATTACATATATTAATAGGACTTTCGATATCTAATATCCAGGTAGTAGTATCACAAATAGAGAAATTACAAGATGTTATCATATAAGTACCTTGTGAAGCAACCGCTTGCTTCTTTCTCTTATTTTTAGGCCTGTTTGGATCAAGGATGGCTATATAAGCAGGATAATTTTTTTTTTCAATGATCTAATTTTTTACAGAAGAAGCACTTTACCTGGCTCTTATCAACTTTTGATGGTTTGCTCTGCTTAAGATTGATGGTATGAGATTTCTGTACCTATTCTTCTTTCTCCTCCTAGAGGATCGATGCCCTGCAGATGAACCTCCAACTAAATTCACTAGCTCCTTCTGAAGCTAGTGATCCTTCTCAAAAGTTTGCAGTAACCCTAGCAAATCATGGTAGTTTACCGCAGGCTTCATCATTCTATAATGACTGAGAAAGGGTAGGTAGTATTTTGGTAGTGAATTGAGGATAGCATCCTTGCCTAACTGTTCATGCAACAGAAAGCCAAGTTTGCCAAGGCATTTAATCTGCTTAATCATGTACATATATGATCGATGACTGAAGCCTCCTCTTGCATATAGGCATTGAACACTGTGCAGGAGATTTTGTGTCTCTCTATATCCTCAGGAGTGTCGAAGGACTCATTCAATATTTGAATAATCTCTTCTAACTATGCATCCTCAAACTTATGACTAAGTTTATCATTCATGGCTGTCCTTGTCATGCAATGCATAGTTATGTAGTCATTAAGCCACTTCATGTAAGTGTCTCTCGCGGCACGAGGAGCATTGGCTGTAGGTTCTTCAGGTGTCTGATGTGTAAGGATGTATAAAATCCTCTCGTGCTCCAAGATGATCTTCAACTTTCAATACCAACCATCGAAGTTGTGTCCAATGAGCCTGTCACTATCCAACAGCATATGGAGGGATAGTATATTGGCCATAACTGAAAGAAAAAATATTAGCCTATTAGTATATGAATTATTTTTGATCCTGAAGATATAGACTTTAGTCTAAAAATCCTCTCACTATTTTTATGAATGGATAGCCTCTACCTCCAACTTGAGAAATTACATTAAAATCTTAGTAGGTACTAGAATCCACATGGACTGCATTCAAGCCTGAGTGTGGCTCGGCCAATCCTAGTGCATCCATAGGTAGGTTCATAACCAATTATTTCTCCAAACAACTTTTAGCAATAAGTTTTGCCCAGGCTTCCCTTCAGCAGGCGTGTAGTGCCTCCACTGAAAATCTTGATTAGGTCCAACTATTAATATGACACACCAAGTGCATCCAACAAATGGATGTTCAGGCCTGAGTGTAGCTCGACCAACTTAAGTATTGATCTGAAGGTATATTATGATGGTCATATGATGAATGATAATTCTAATATGTAATAGATACCAGGCGTGTGGCACCTTTAATACCTAATTGGAATATTGGACTCATTATCACATACCTTAATGGGAGGTAATGACCAAATTATCTCATAACTTTATCACATTATGGACCTAATAATTTAGAGAATTTGATTTTATTGATCTGAGAATAAGAGAAGAAGTCGACCTGCAAGCTGTAAATCCTCCCACTGATTTTGCCAAGTCACATAAAAGATTAGACACAAGCTGGTCTAAAGATACCTAAATCAGTCACACTGATTCACCTTAATGGTATGGGTCTGCACAAATCGACTAGTAACCTAATCAAAACATAATCTATCATGTTGGTCAGGTAAGTGAGATCAGTGGGAGGGATATGCCCTTAACTCATCGTAGATACATCTACGTGAATAGCTCCCAATTAAAAATTACTTGATCGAATCTGCCAAACTTACCTTAGATACCAACTGGTTAACTAGTTTCGATTTGGTTCACCAAAATATTCGGACTCAACCACAGAGCCATAATCATGGTCCATTTATTAGGGTCAAATATATAGACTTGATCAAACTACAACTATTGAGATTGATTTAGAGAAATACTGATCTGATCTAATTCAATATTTGATTATATTTAATCAATTTCTTTATATGGTCCATATGTATTTCTAACCCTAGATCTAATCTATTAGAAGGACCTGATTTATGCTAACCCTTTGCCCATCATTTTATGTGGTGTCTTAATGATCTTCAATTCTTAAATCTAGATCATTTAAAACTTAATTCATAATTAAGTATGTGAAATGTGTATTTCAGCCTGTAGAACTATTCTACAAGGGTTTCAGGTAAAGCATACCATATGTTGCAACACATAAAAATAAATTTTTATAATATGTTTAATAATTAAACATGCATAGGTATGATCTAAACTTCATACATACATCTCATGCATCACAATAACCTTTAGATCATTATCGATTACATCATATGTAACATACAATTTAGATCTAAAATAATTTTATATCTATATTTTATCCTATTATAATAAATTATAAATTATTTTAAATCTAATATAAATATATTTATAATCAAAATAATACATAAAGATATGTTCTCTTTTTTTCTTCATGAAATTAGATCACAATGACACCTCTACATATTATAAAAGAACCCATCAAATAGGCAAAAAAGAGATTAATCTCTTCACTCTCCTATGATTGGATGGTCTGGTGATCTCATCAATCCGAGTACTAGGCTATTAAGATCTAAAATCTAACTTCATATATAATTACATCAACATACAATTATTGATAAAATAATTTTGCATCATGAACATATCGTTGATCTTATCAATTATGTTCTTCATCTAATCTAATTAAATTTAATACATCATACACATCATATCAGATATGAAACATATCTTATATTGATTATAAAATATTAATTTTAGATTTGATATCATATAAAAAATTAATTAGATACAAATATGAATGCATAAAGAATAAATTTTTGATAAAATCTATTTTTGCATAGTGCTGAATTTCGATAGGATTCAGATTTAAATATCTATCAAAATAGATTTAATTTTGATCTAAAATAAATTATACTTCATAAGAAAAATAATAATATTAAAATTCTATTAAAATAAATTTAAAATAAATTTTAATTTATGTTGTTATTTTATCAAAAATTCAGTAACAGCAGAATTCTATTATAACAAACTTATAACAACCTCAATCAACCATTAATTAGGCACCTCTAATCCAATCAAAATTAGATCAAAAATTTTATATAAATAAATTTAAATTATATTTAATATTTTACAAAAAATATTAATTATATCTTATATGATTAATCTTAAAAAAATTTATTATGTATGCATATATTTCAAACCTGGTTCTGATACCAATTGAAGGGAAAGAAACTGTTTCTCCTCTGAAGGCTCAAGTTGCATCTAAAATTTTTTTTATTCATCTACATGATTAAGGATCAAATTCTTATCTAATTAATAGTAAAACCAAAAATTAAATCTCAAATTATCTGACATAAACCTTTGCAGAGGCCTAGATGTGTAGATCCTCTACTTCGCATACACATCAGACGCCGCAGGAAAGCAGGATGAACTCCAATCCAATTATCTTCACAATCCTATCAAATGAGAGATGAGATGTGCTGGTGTGACATCTCACACCAGCAGGTGGGATGCCCAAGATGGATCCACACCCAAGGGAAGAAGGGCAGCAACAAGGGGAGAGGCCAAAAGGGAAGAAGGGATCTCTCTCTCTTCTCACACATCTCTCTCTCTTTCACTCTTCTCTCAATCTGATTTATTTGCTATTTGCTATGCATCTATAGGTATAGACCCTCTCTATTTATAGATGAATCCCATGATCCAATAACTATAGGAGTCCTAACTCAAATCTGATTTGAATCAGTCCAATACTAATGAAAGAAGGATTCTTATATGAGATAAAATTGCCATCACTTATGACAACCACTTTGCACCCACTCCCTCACTCACATGGGATGCCCCAAATAAGCAAAGTTTCAAGTGTTGGTTAGCCCATAATAGAGGAGAATTCCAGTGTAAGTGAGAATACTCATATCTCATCAAAAATGGGTCCGATTCGAATCTAATTCGAAGCTGGTTCGAAATAATTTTGAAAGACTGTCAATCCCAAACTCTTTAAGACTTTTGTACCAAGTCTAACTTGAATTTTAGATCCAATTAAGATTAATTAATTCAGATCTAATCTAAAATTAATCAACACTTAAATTCAATCTTTCATATGCTTCATGTATCATAGATCAAAAGCTGTTCATCCCCAAGATCGAACCTGAACCTTATGTGTAGTACTAGCTAGACATAGTCAACTCTTCAATCCCATTTGACCAATAACTTAATTCTCAATCAAGTTAGCTTATATGTTCAATCAAGTCAAATACTTTCAAATTGAACATATAACTATAGGTCAATTTCTTCCTACTTTGTCTGACTTATGTACGTGACTTAATAGGTTCAAACACTAAGCCGGTAGCACAGAAATCAATTTCTGCATTAATGAGATACCATCTAGCAATGGTTTCCAACATCCAGATAGGTCAAATTATCATAAAAAAATATTTCAGAAGTCATATATATAGTTACCGCATAATTTATCCTTTTAATCTTGAATGCTCTAGGATGGTCTCAAGTTAACTATCAACTAAAATTGCTTCATCCGCATTGTATTTCAACCTTTCAAATCCATCTCATAGATTATCCTGATCAAGATTTTGCTAAATTAAAATACAATGATACATCAACTTCAATAATCTGGAGAGGTCAATCCCATCTTGATCCACACACAGACTTCACAAATACTTCACTGTACCCAATAACCTTCCGACACCGTATTAGAAATCCAAATAGTTCGATACCAAAGTATAGTGAGTTGCTTGTAAGTCACTATGGTGATCTCAAGTCTGAAGAATACTTATACTCATGTATTTTGCGAGCAGCTCTTGACAGCAGACTCAGCAGGTGAGTCACTTGTTCAATGACGACGTATCCCTATATCTCACCTGTATGCTATACCAGTGTTACCACACTCTTTGATTAAGAGAACAACCAATCCATATAGCACACAATGACCTCTACTCGATAAATGTCATCATCTTATAATGATGTATTATTTGATCATGAACATGTTTAAGAACTATATGATAAATTCTCTCTTTATCACACACTAGCATAGTTCCAAGGACTTCATCACAACGCAAGAGTTCAAGGAAGATATTACTTTGTAATGAAAAATACTACCAGAATAACTTTTATTCAATAATCAATAATTCATATTCAAGGATAAACTCAATCATCGCATGATTAATTTTAGGACATAATTCCCAACAATCTTATGTCTGATCCAATCTAGTCAGCATGGGTGAACTCGAGTCAATAAGTAACCTAATATAAAATTTAATCTTCCAAAATGGCTAGATAAGTTAAGATGAGTGGGGATCCCCCATTGCTTTTCTTAGACACCAATGAATTAGCTAAGCCAGACAACAGAATCATTTAAATAATCACCATCTAAATACTTATCTTAAATACTAAATTGGTTGATTAGAATCAATCAGATTAACCTATTGATCCAAGTCTGAAATGCTGAGCCAAATTCGATCTTGTGTCAGTCAATTCACATCAAAATATGAATTGATGTGATCAATTATAATTAAATTTGACTTTGAGCCCCTATGACCTAATCTTGATCAACAATTGATCAGGTTCGATCAACTGCTCAAATCGATAAGGGTTCTATCCTGATCTAATCAATTGATCCTAATTATAGTTTGATCACTAGACCTAATTTGTTCAATCTATACCCAAAACCCCATGTATTATGCAATAAAATTAGATCTTAAATTTTTAATTTTAGATCTCTTAATTTCATTTCTTAATTCTCATTTAAGTGTATTATGATCATGGGTTTGTTTAGAAATCAAAATAATTTCAGATCTAAACAACTTATATTTTGTATCTCATACAAAATTTTCTATCCACAGTAATGAGTCAACTCAACTTGGACTTGAGTCGACTCATCTGTGATGAACAAAAATCTCATAGCCTCAGTCTACACAATTAAGTTATCTCATCAGTAAATCAAGCTTGCTCATCAGGGTCTCGAGTCGACTCAAACAAAAATTGAGTCAACTCGGCTAGCTAAATCACTATCGATTTCATGGAAATCGATCTGATTATCAATCTGATTTGTGTGTGATTAAATTATTTTATATATCAGATGATCTTAATTTTGATTAATGGTCAATCTAGTCTCATCCTAGGACAACCATACAGTATAACATAAGTTATGCCAGAGCAACCTTATATCAGGATGATTCTAGATTAATCCTAAAGATTATGGCATACATAATAGATCTAATCTATAGTTATTAATTAAAATATCTAAGATAAATATGATTTAATCAAGATCATATGTCATATATCATACTTAAATCAGATCTAAACATCACATGCTTCATATAAAAGTTAGATTGCAATCAAAGTTTTTCAAATCTATGCATCAAATGCAAAAACATGATCCAATACATCTCATGCATTGTTAATATCTAATACATCTCATGTATTATTAATTAGATCTAATCTAATTTTATAATTTAATTTTTTAGATCTAAAAATTAGTAAATATTTTTTTATGCATGTAAAATTGATGTGGCTCTGATACCACTAGAAGGAAATCCAAGTGATCGGCATGCAAAAATTTCATCTCATGAAACTAGCGTAGTGGAAGCATAAATTAAAACTATTTTAATTTATAGCATGTAGAAGGATTTTATCCTAAAATCATCTAAGGATCTAGTTTAGACATATATAAAAAATATTTAGATCTGTAAAATAAAAATAAAGAATAAAGAAAGATTGATTATCTTAATCACTTTTCCATCTTCCTGTCGTTTCGAATTCTGTGGATGCTCGAGATTTTTGATGTAGCTGCGTAAGCATTCGACTATTGAAAATTATGTTTCAAAATCAATCGTCAGTCTGTTGACAGTTGAGCTTATCATTATAATTTTATATAAATTATTAAATTAACAAATATTATTTGTGTTGGGTATAAAATAACCCCAGCCGAAGTTCGTAAGAGGCCGACCCTCCCAGGGCTCTTCCGGCTTCCGACCTTGTGCGGCGTCTTTCTGAACCTCTCCGGCCATCCGAGCTTCCACAATACCATCCGGACTTCACCAATAATGAGCTCCTCCATTCATCTACCAGACTGCTCCAAATGCTCTCTGGGCTTCACTACCAGCCAATTTTCTACAGTGATCGACTACTCTCCAAATCTCTTCCAGACTTCTTCCAGCCACGATCGACTTTACTCTGAACTTCTTCCGGACTTCATCAATGACTGAGCTTCTCCAGCAGTAGAACTTCTACAGTAACCAGACTCCATCCAAGTTTCTATGGTGGTCGACCGCCTTTCGAATTTCATCCGAGCTCCTACAAGAGCCGGACTTCGTCCGAACTTCTATAGCGGATGGATCCCAGACGAACGTCTACAACGGACGGACTCCACCAGTCGGATCTCTACTTCGAACTTCTGTTGCAAGCGGACTTCATCCGAGCTTCTACAACAAGAAGTCTCCATCCGAGCTTCCACAGCAACTGATCTTCGTCCGAGCTTCTACAGTAAGCGGCCTCCTTCCAGATTCCTACAAGAACCGGACTCCGTCTGAACTTCTACAATAGAATTGAATTTCAGACTCTTCTAGTGGCCAACCTTCCACAGCGTCCTCAAGACTCCTCCAGCGGATGAACTTCTACAACACCTTCTGAATTCCACTATCGGTCGACCTTCTGCTGGATTCCTCGTGAAATCGGACCTCTCCAGCGGACAGCCCTCAGACAAGCTTCTACATCATACAAATTCCAGATGGACTTCTCCAGCAATCGGACTCCTGTCAGACTTCTCCAACAGGCAGTTCCCTTTCAAGCTTCTACAGCAAATGATTTCCGTCTGCAGCACCAACAATACCCAACCACAGTTAACCCGTCAGCAACCTCAAAAACATCCGAGCTGCTCTTAGATTGCTGAGATGGAGAGCTATTACGCTCCACCAGATGTCCCAGCCGAGCTTTAGCCGTCCGGCCCGAACTCTCTGGCAAGTCATGACAACAGACACCACTCCACTCTCTATAACAAACCCCACGTGGCCCCACCACTCTCCGCCAAGTCATGACAGTGGACACCACTCCACTCTTTGTAACAGACTCCACATGGCCCCATTACTCCACTCTCCATAACAAACTCCATGTGGCCCTGAACAGCCCACTACCAGGCAGTTACGGACGTCGCTGTCAAGCGATTACGCTCCTCCATCTATAAAAAAGACCCCTCAGATACGTTCTCCTCTAAGCTCAAAACTCTATATCAAAATTTTACCAAAATTTCATTCGAGTGCTCCATTTCTGTAGAAGCAGAGTACTGACTTGAGCATCGGAGGGTCTTACCAGAGCACCCCCAACTCTGGTTTAGACTTCCCTTGCAGGTCCCGACGGCGGTCGCGTTCCCCTCGACTCCAGCTTCTCCGGCATCGGCAGAATTCTGCACCAACAGAATTGATGCTAGAGGAAGGGTTGTGTCTTCGCAGGACCCTTGTTCTTAAAGGAGTACTCAACGGGACTATCTCCGGTCATCTTCTTCGACATCTTCTTCCTCTTCTCCAGCCAGATCCCTACCTGATGCCTCCCCGAAAGGCATCCACCAGGCGATCTACGGCCTCTATGGCCAGATCTCAGCGAGATCCACAAGCTCCGACCACGTCTCTAGTTTTTTAAGCTCCTCCTCCTCCGGCAATGGCAGTCGACATGGAGCAGTTTGACCGGCTTGTTCAGCAGGTCAGGGGCCTCACCAAAGTAGTGCAGGCCATGCAGTAGCAGCAACAGCCACGGCATCTATGCGGTTGGAAAGAGCATCATCGGAGTTCCAGAATCCGACGATCGGGTGGGCCACTTGGGCCAGTCACCCTGTCTTCCTCGAAAAGGGAAAGCAGAGGGTGGAGAGCCCTCTATCTGATCACGATTCTACCCCCGGAGGGTCCCTACCTCCATTCTGCCAGAAGACCCTCGAGACTCACAGTCGAGAGGATCTCCTGGATCAAAGGTTCCAGGAGATGAACCGGTGGATCGAAGAGCTCCGCCATGCTCCCCCTGCTTACGGTGAGGATATCTGTACTGACCCTCCTTTCTCTCAAATGATTATACAGGAATCGATCCTCTCAAACTTCAAGCTCCCCCAATTTGAGAGCTACGATGGGACCTCAGATCTGGTTGACCATCTGGAGGCCTTCCGGACAATGATGCTGCTCCATGGCATGCCAGACACCATCTTGTGCCAAGCCTTCCCATCTACCTTGAAGGGAGCAGCAAGAAACTAGTACTCGACACTGAAGTCGGGTACTATCTTCTCTTTTGATCAGATGAGCCACCAGTTTGTGGCTCATTTCGTCAGCAGCCGGCATCTCCGAAGAGGTTCGGAGTCCCTTATCAACATCAAGCAAAAGGAGGGAGAATCCATTCGAGCCTATGTCAATCGATTTAACAACGTTGCATTGGAGGTCCAAAACTTGGACCAATCAGTTGCAATGGCTGCCCTGAAGAGCGGTCTTCAAAAGAATGATCTCCTGTTTTCTCTGAAAAAGAAGTATCCCAGGGACTTCGCTGATTTGCTGGCTCGAGCTGAAGGATATGCCTGAGAAGAGGAAGCCTTCAAGTTGAAGGATGAGGAGGCCATGAAGGAGAGGCAGGCGGGTGACTCCAGCAAGCCCACGGTTGAAAAAGGGCCGAGTGAAGCTCAACCATGTTCTTGAGCTCCCTCCGGACACAAGCATGTCCAAACTCCTCCCCAAGCTCATAGGCAGAGGAGCCCGGACCGTAGAGTTCAGCAGAGCTCTCCCCCAGGAAGATTCCACAGCTACGCCCCTCTCAATGCTCCAAAAGCCCAAGTGTTGATGGAGGTCAGGGAGTAGCTGCCAAGGCCGGAAAGGATGCACACACACCCAGGGAAGCATAACCCTAACAAGTTCTACCTCTATCATCATGACCACGGCCATAACATGGAGGAGTGTATTTAGCTCCAAGACGAGATCGAGGAGCTCATCAGATGAGGTCGGCTCGACAGATTCATCCGACGTCGGCCTGAAGGTAGGGAGGATTGACCGAGGGCCCTACCATAGCCAGAGCCACCAAGGAGAGAAGAACAGCCTGAAGATCGGTCTCCAATCAGGATCATCAACACCATCTCTGGAGGACCCCGGTGGAGAGCAACCAGTGGATCGGTCGGACCGCCCAAGCGACAGAGGTCTGAAAAATCTATAACCTTTACTGAAGAAAATGCCCGAGAGATTCAATTCCCCCATAATGATGCGGTTGTAGTTTCTTTAAATATTGCTGACTATGATGTATACCACATTCTTGTTGATAGTTGAAGCTCGGCTGATATTTTATTTTATGATGCATTCTCAAAAATATCTATTTCGAATGGTCGATTAGGGCCGATAAGCTCTCCGTTGGTAGGGTTCACTGGCGATGCTGTGCCTGTGGAAAGAGTAATAACTTTGACTGTAGTTGCAGATCGATACCCGAAACAATCAAGAGCGCAAGTGGATTTTCTGGTAGTAAGGGTGCCATCTGCCTACAATGCAATACTCGGCCGATCTGGCCTCAACGCCCTCCGAGCTGTGGTATTGACCTACCATTTGAAGTTGAAATTTTTTACTAGCCAAGGGGTTGGAGAGGTCAGAGGAGATCAAGTCCTGGCAAGACACTGCTATAACATAGCCCTACAAAGAAATGGTCAGTCTGACCCCTGTCCAGTTGATGGATTGGACACTCGTGATGACCTTGCTGAAGAACGGGGTGAGCCAATTGAAGATCTTGTCTTAATTCTTTTGAACAATGGGAATGAGGAGCATGTGGTGAAGATCGGCTCCAACTTGAGAGAAGAGGTACGGACATGGCTCATCAATTTTCTATAAAAGAATGCGGATATTTTCGCTTGAGTTCCGACGGACATGCCAAGGATTGATGCTGAAGTTATGGAACACCGTCTAGCTGTTGATCCCAAACATCAGCCGACGAAGGAAAAAATCTGAAGTCATGCATCGAAAAGGCAGATGGCAATAGCTGAGGAAGTTGATAAACTCTTGAAAGTCGGGTTCATCAGAAAAGTCAACTATCCAAACTGGATCTCCAATATGGTTCTAGTCAAGAAGGCGAACGGCAAGTGGAGGATGTGTATAGACTTCAAAAACTAAACAAAGCCTACCCGAAGGACAGTTATCCTCTGCCTAAAATTGACCAATTAGTGGATGCAACCTCGGGCCATGAGCTTCTCACTTTCATGGATGCATTCTCTGGCTACTATCAAATCAAGATGGCACCAGAGGATGAAGAAAAAACTACTTTTATTACTAACCGTGGTCTTTATTGTTACAGGATCATACCTTTTGGCCTCAAAAATATAGGGGCGACCTATCAACGGCTGGTGAACAAGATCTTCAAAGAGCAGATCGGCCGCAACATGGAGGTCTACGTGGACGACATACTTGTAAAAAGCAAATCCACAATGAACCATGTTGCCGACCTTGAGGAGACCTTCAGCACCCTCTGAAAGTATAAGATGAAGCTGAACCCGGCCAAGTGCGCTTTTGGAGTAACCTCAGAAAAATTCATGGGCTTCATGGTATCGGAGCATGGGATCGAAGCAAATCCAAAAAAGATTCGTGCCATCCAGAAAATGACCGCCCCGAAGTCAATAAAGGAAGTTCAGTGCCTTATTAGGAGAGTAGTAGCCCTGAATCGCTTCGTCTCAAGGTCGGCCGAACGGTGCCTGCCTTTCTTTCAAACTCTCAAGCAGCCGAAGAACTTCTGTTGGACCAATGAATGTCAGCAAGCGTTCGAAAAATTGAAGAACTACCTCAGCTCACCTCCGCTATTGGCAAAGCCCAAACTTGGAGAGGAGTTGTTCCTGTACCTAGCGGTCTCTCCTGTGGCTCTTGCAGCGGTTCTGGTTAAGAAAGAAACAAAAATTTAATGGCCGATCTACTACATAAGTCGAGTATTGCGAGACGCTGAAATCAGATACACTAAATTAGAGAAACTAACTTACGCCTTATTGATTGCAGCCTGAAGGCTCTGACCTTACTTTCAAGGGCACACCATAACGCTGCTCACCGACCAGTCGATTAAGGCAGTTCTGCACTAAGCGGATGCTTTCAGAAGGATAGCAAAATGGCCAGTCGAGCTCACAAAATTCGACATCAACTATCGATCTCAGCCGACGATAAAAGCCCTGATATTAGCAGACTTCATAGTGGAATGCACTATCCCGAAAGAAGTTGAACTCGAACGAGGAGAAGCTGACACCCCCAGGCTCCAGCCGAGCTCTCCTGAGGAAAGAATGGATCTCCCTGATGGTTTTTGGGTCCTCTATCTGGATGGTTCCTCCAACATGTCAGGCACGAGCCTGACCTTGGTCAATCTGGAAGGAATCATCGTGGAGTATACACTGCGCTTCGAATTTTCTGTGACAAATAACAGAGCAGAATATGAGGCTCTGGTTGCAGGACTGAAGATTGCCAAAGAACTAGAAGTAGATCAGCTCCAAGTCTACAGTGACTCCCAATTGGTGGTGGGACAAGTTAGCGGAAGCTATAAAGCTCGGGAGGATAGTATGGCCAAGTATCTCAAAAAAGTAAAAGAGATCATCCCTGCCTTAGGCAACTTTGACATCAAACAGATTCCAAGAGTAGAAAATACCAGGACCGATCTTCTCTCCAAGTTGGCTACACTAGCTCTGATTGAACTACCCAAGGAAGTCTTCTTCAAAGTTTTGAAGTGTCCAAGTATGGAAGAACCGCAGCTTGTAATGGAGATCAGCCATGAATCCAGCTGGATTGACCCACTGGTTGCATACCTCAAAGATGGAGTTCTTCCTCATAATGCAAAAGAAGCTCGAAAGCTTAGAAATCAGGCCTCCCGATATATCCTTTACGAGGGCAAGCTGTATAAGAGGTCATACTCTTTGCCCCTCTTGAAATATCTTCGGTCTTCTGAAGCCGACTTTGTCTTGTGGGAGGTACATGAAGGAGACTGTGGAAGTCACCTGGGGGCCAGATCTTTATCCCACAAACTACTCCGACAAGATTATTACTGGCCTACAATGTATCACGACTCCATTGAATATGTCAGAAAGTGCGATCGGTGTCAGAGATATGCGAATATCCAAAGATAGCCCGCCTCCAAACTTATACCCTTGAGTGCCCCATGGCCGTTAGCACAATGGGGAATGGATATCATTGGACCTTTCCCCATGGCGTCCGGGCAGCGAAAGTTCCTCCTGATGGCAATTGACTACTTCACCAAGTGGGTCAAAGCCGAACCTTTGGTGAAAATCACAGAAGCTAAAGTGCAGGACTTCATCTAGAAGTCAATCGTTTGTAGGTTTGGCTTGCCTAGAACTCTCATTACTGATAATGGACGATAATTTGCTGAAGCAAGGTTTGCTGAATTTTGTGAGGACTTAAACATCTCCCATAACTTCACGTCAGTAGCCCATCCACAGGCAAACGACGAAGCCGAGGTGACTAACAGGACTCTGTTGCAAGGAATCAAGGTGAGACTTAAAAATGCCAAGGGAACTTGGGCAGATGAGCTTTATCATGTGTTATGGGCATACCAAACTACCCAAAGACTGCCCATAGGGGAGACCCCCTTTGCCTTAGCCTTCAAAATAAAAATCGTGATCCCGATCGAACTCAAGCTTCCGTCAGTGCGAGTTGTGTCATTCGACGAGCAGCGCAACTCATAGGATCTCAAGGCCAACCTCGACCTGTTAGAAGAAAAGTGGGAGATAGCTCAAGTTTGGATGGCAGCCTACAAGTAGAAAGCAGCCCGCTACTACAACTCCCGGGTCAAGAGCAAAGCCTTCAGAGCGGGGGACTTAGTACTTTGGCGAGCCACTGTTTCACAATCTCAAAATCAAGAAAAACTTGCCCCGAACTGGGAAGGCCCATATGAAGTCAAAGAGGTAGTCCGGTCCGAAACATACAATCTAAAAGAGCTTAGAGGAGCGGACCTTCCACGACCATGAAATTCAAAAAATCTATGAATGTATTACCAATAACTTTGCCTTAAATAAAAGTTTCATATTTGCATATCTTTTCTTTTGGCATGAGCTTGTAACAACAGGGAGTAGCTCCTTCAGACAATCGAAATTAAACGTGTCAGGAACAAGAGGAGAACCTCATCATGACACAAATGAAGGCTCGATTATTTAGAGATCGGATGGGGGGAGAGGCCCTTGCAATGGGCCTTATGTGCTCCTATAGTCATGTTAGGAACAGGGGGAGGACCTCATCCTAACATGAGCAAAGTCGAAGGCTCGATTATTTAGAGATCAGATGGGGGGAGAGGCCCTTGCAACGGCCCTTATGCACCCTCACGGCCATGTTAGGAATAGGAGGAGAACCTCATCCTAACATGAGCAAGGTCGATGGTTCGATTATTTAGAGATCGAATGGGGGGAGAGGCCCTCGCAATGGCCCTTATGCGCCCCCACAGCCCTGTTAGGAACAAGAGGAGAACCTCGTCCTAACATGAGCAAAGTCGAAGGCCCGATTATTTAGAGATCGAATGGAGAGAGAGGCCCTTGCAACGGTCCTTACGTGCCCCCATAGCCCTGTTAGGAATAGGAGGAAAACCTCATCCTAGCATGAGCTGAAATTGACTGTGTCGGGAATAGGAGGAGAACCTCATCCTGACACAAACGAAGACCTGGTCGTTCAAGATCGGATGAGGAGAAAAGCCTCCTCAACGGCTCCTCTACATCCCTACAACCCCGCTAAGAGCAGGGGGAAAACCCTCGCCCAAATATAAAAAAAAAGGGGGAGATAAAAAGGGAAAGCGATGAACTATGCCGGAGATAAGAAAAAAATGAACTACATTAAAAACACAAGAGACCTCATCTCAACGAGGAAGGAGACTCTTGTCAAAAACTCTCAGTCTCTAAGGGAAAACCCAACACTGGTCGGAGAAAATAGACTTCCCCAAGCTCAAGCACCGAGAGGAAGTGTCAAACTCAAATGGTCTCAAAAAGACCTTCGGTCATGAACGAAAAGGGCAAATCAACACGATAATGACCAGAAACCTTCAAACAATGTCGACATTGAATAAGACAAAAGACAAAAAAAGCTCGGTAAATAACAACTCAAAGTAAGAATAGATAAGGTAATGAAAAAATTCCTTTTCATTTCATTAGTAAAGTGTGCATTACAAAGCCTTTGAAGGCCAAAAAAAAAATAACAAGAAAAGAAAAGAATACATGGAAGAACAAAAGGTAAAAGAAGTTCTAAGGAAGCTCGACTTCTTCCGACTTCGAACTCTTGGTTCCAGCCATTATCGGGGATTGCTTTAAGTTCTCAACTTCTTCTTCCAGTTCTGTTGGTGCAAAAATCCGCTTGCACCGGAGAAGCTGGAGTCGAGGAAGTCGCGGTCGCCGCCAGGACCTGCAAAGGAAGTCTAAACCGGAGGTGGGGTTGCTCCGGTAAGACCCTCCGACGCTCAAGTCAGTTCTCTACCTCAACAAGAATGGAGTGCTCGAACAGAGAATTTAGCAGAGTTTTTAGATGAAAGATGAGAGCTTATTGAATAACGTATCTGGAGCCCCCTTTTATAGGCGGAGGGGGCAGTAGCCTGATAGCGACATCTGTAACCGTCTGGCAGTGGGCTGCCCAGGGTCAGGCGGAGTTTGCTGCGAAGAGTAGTGGAGTGGACCCGTGGCTATCACCAGGGTGTGCCACGTGGAGTCTGCCGCGGGGAGTAGAGCGGCGTCTGTTGTCGCGACTTGCCAGCGGATGGGAGAATCGTGCGGTATCTGTCGCAGGAAGTGGAGCAGGATCGTGGCCGTTATTATGGCCAGCCAGGGAGTAGTGGAGCTGCACGAGATCCATCATAGGAAGTGGAGCAGTGCTGTGATCATTACTGCGGCCTGTCAGGGAGTGATGGAACTGCGCAGAATCCACCGCAGGAAGTGGAGCAGTGCTGTGACCGTTACTGTGGCCTGTCAGGGAGTGATGGAGCTGCGCGGAATCCACCACAAGAAGTGGAGCAGGATCGTGGCCGTTATTGTGGCCTGCCTGGGAGTGCAGATCCGTCGGCTGAAGTTCGGCAGCGGTCGGAGCTGATGACGGAGTCTGGCTCCCGTAGGAGTCCGGGCCGAGTCCTCCTTGCGGTTGGAGTCGTGGGCGGAGCCCGGCTCCCGTGGGAGTCCGGGTGGAGTCCTCTCGGAGTTGAAGTCGCGGGTGGAGCCCGGCTCCCGTAGGAGTCCGGGCGGAGTCCCCTGCAATCAAAATCAGGTGTGAAGTCGGGCTCCCGTAGGAGTCCGGGTGGAGTCTACTTGCGGTTGAAGTTGTCAGCGGAGTCTGGCTCCCGTAGGAGTCCGGACGAAGTCTGTCTCTAGCCGTTGGAGTCGAGGATGAAGCCCGGCTCCCATAGGAGTCCGGGCGGAGTCTTCCTGCAATTAAAGTCAAAGGCGAAGTCCGGCTCCTGTAGGAGTCCGGACAAGGCTTACCGGCAGTTGATGTTGAGGACGGAGCCCGGCTCCCGTAGGAGTTCGGGCGGAGTCTACTTGCGGTTGAAGTTGTCGGCAGAGTCCGGCTCCCGTAGGAGTCCGGACGAAGTCTGTCTGCAGTCGTTGGGGTCGAGGACGAAGCCCGGCTCCCGTAGGAGTCCGGGCGGAGTCTTCCTGCAATTAAAGTCAAAGCGAAGTCCGGCTCCCGTAGGAGTCCGAACAAGGCTTACCGACAGTTGATGTAGAGGACGGAGCCCGGCTCTCGTGGGAGTTCGGGTGGAGTCTACTTGCGGTTGAAGTTGTCGGCGGAGTCCGGCTCCCGTAGGAGTCCGGACAAAGTCTGTCTGCAGCCGTTGGAGTCGAGGACGAAGCTCGGCTCCCGTAGGAGTCCGGGCGGAGTCTTCCTGCAATTAAAGTCAAAGGCGAAGTCCGGCTCCCGTAGAAGTCCGGACAAGGCTTACCGGCAGTTGATTTTGAGGATGGAGCCCGACTCCCGTAGGAGTTCGGGCGGAGTCTACTTGCGGTTGAAGTTGTCGGCAGAGTCCGACTCCCGTACGAGTCCGGACGAAGTCTGTCTGCAGCCGTTGGAGTCGAGGACGAAGCCCGGCTCCCGTAGGAGTCCGGGCGGAGTCTTCCTACAATTAAAGTCAAAGGTGAAGTCCGGCTCCCATAGGAGTCCGAACAAAGCTTACCGGCAGTTGATGTTGAGGATGGAGCCCGGCTCCCGTAGGAGTTCGGGTGGAGTCTACTTGCGGTTGAAGTTATCGGCGGAGTCCGGCTCCCGTAGGAGTCCGGACGAAGTCTATCTGCAGCCGTTGGAGTCGAGGATGAAGCCCGACTCCCGTAGGAGTCCGAGTGGAGTCTTCCTGCAATTAATGTAAAAGGCGAAGTCCGACTCCCGTAGGAGTCCGGACAAGGCTTACCAACAGTTGATGTTGAGGATGGAGCCCGGCTCCCGTAGGAGTTCGGGCGAAGTCAACTAGCAGTTGAAGTTATCGATGGAGTCTGGCTCCCGTAAGAGTCCGGACGAAGTCTGTCTACAGCCGTTGGAGTCGAGGACGAAGCCCGGCTCCCGTAGGAGTCCGGGCAGAGTCTTCCTGCAATTAAAGTCAAAGGCAAAGTCCGGCTCCCGTAGGAGTCCGGACAAGGCTTACCGGTAGTTGATGTTGAGGACGGAGCCCGGCTTCCGTAGGAGTTCGGGCGGAGTCTACTTGCGGTTGAAGTTGTCGGCAGAGTCTGGCTCCCGTAGGAGTCCGGACGAAGTCTGTCTGCAGTCGTTGGGGTCGAGGACGAAACCCGACTCCCGTAGGAGTCCGGGCGGAGTCTTCCTGCAATTAAAGTCAAAGCGAAGTCCGGCTCCCGTAGGAGTCCGAACAAGGCTTACCGACAGTTGATGTTGAGGACGGAGCCCGGCTCTCGTGGGAGTTCGGGTGGAGTCTACTTGCGGTTGAAGTTGTCCGCGGAGTCCGGCTCCCGTAGGAGTCCGGACAATGTCTGTCTGCAGCCGTTGGAGTCGAGGACGAAGCTCGGCTCCCGTAGGAGTCCGGGCGGAGTCTTCCTGCAATTAAAGTCAAAGGCGAACTCCGGCTCCCGTAGAAGTCCGGACAAGGCTTACCGACAGTTGATGTTGAGGATGGAGCCCGACTCCCGTAGGAGTTCGGGCGGAGTCTACTTGCGGTTGAAGTTGTCGGCAGAGTCCGACTCCCGTACGAGTCCGGACGAAGTCTGTCTGCAGCCGTTGGAGTCGAGGACGAAGCCCGGCTCCCGTAGGAGTTCGGGCGGAGTCTTCCTACAATTAAAGTCAAAGGTGAAGTCCGGCTCCCATAGGAGTCCGAACAAGGCTTACCGGCAGTTGATGTTGAGGACGGAGCCCGGCTCCCGTAGAAGTTCGGGCGGAGTCTACTTGCGGTTGAAGTTGTCAGCGGAGTCCGGCTCAGCAGAGTCCGGCTCCCGTAGGAGTCCGGACGAAGTCTGTCTGCAGCCGTTGGAGTCGAGGACGAAGCCCGGCTCCCGTAGGAGTCCGGGCGGAGTCTTCCTGTAATTAAAGTCAAAGGCGAAGTCCGACTCCCGTAGGAGTCCGGACAAGGCTTACCGGCAGTTGATGTTGAAGACTTTGGTTGTGGGGAGTCGTGGGCGGAGCCCGGCTCCCGTAGGAGTTTGTTCGGAGCCCTCCTAGAGCTGATTCTTCTGAGGACTTCGGCTGTGGGTATTTTATACCCAACACCTGTCCCCCTACTTTCGAGTTTGAATTTCGAACGAAGGAAGTACAGAGAGATGGGCACAGCCGAAATCGTCCCCTCGAATCCTGCGCACTGCCACCCCAAGATATTTTGGCATTAAAGGTGCGCGTGCTGGATTCTTTTTGGAACTCCCGCCGAAATGTGATCCCAAGCATCGTGCTATGGAAATTTGCGAACAGTCAATCCTCGATAGCGGCGAGTGGGACATGCGGGACACGTGGCATGCACCAGTTGGCCTAGGGACACCCACCGCCATAACTGTGCTAAGATCCGTTGGCTATTTAAACCTCACCATCCTCGAAGGGATGTCTAGGGCTTGGAGGAAGGTGAGGAGGAGAACAGCGGACGGTGAGTTCTCCGATCATCAAGTGGCCGCTGAGGATCCCCGTCATTTCAAAGGGGGCTCAAGGAAGAATTTCTTCAACAACAGGGATTTAATAACGGGGGCCACCCGTAAAGGTATTCTGCCCAAGAATTTCAGAGTAGCAAGGCGGGGTGATACCGGTCAAGAGGGCAGAGCTGTCGTCACAAGCTGTGGCGGGATCCTTGATGCCGTCAGGGCCGAAGGACCAGAAGCGGTCGACGTCGACGGTGGGGCAGTAAAATTTGTTGCGGGGGCGGTGGAAGTAGCGCATGCCGACCTTGCCGGAGCATTTTGGATGGTGGCTACCATGGAGTATTCGGTGATGACGCATATCTCTGGCGCCACCGTTGCCCCCAGGGTGACTTCGGTTCTTCTTGAAACAGGTCTTCGTCGCCGCTACCGTTGCCCTTACCGCCCCCGAGAATCTATCCCATCCTTTTCCCCCTGAGGTTGGGACTTCGGAGGTGGGGCGAAGCAAGGCGGGGCGAAAGCCGATAGGCCCGCCACACGCACTGGACACGAAATGGGAAGAGAAGTTTGCAGCTTGAAGCGGCTTCTGGTGTATCCTTTCCAAATCGTGTTCTCGATGTCATCGATGATGTATTTATATATATTTTTTTTTTTTTTCTGGCCCACCAGGTCTTGTAACGTACACCTTGTTGGTTGAAAAATGAAAAGGAGATTTTGTTACCTCATCTGCATCTTGCATCGAATAGTCGTCTGTCGAACTTCTTTATTCTTCTTTCTTCTCTCTTCCTCCTTTCCTTCTTTTCTTTTTCACGTTGTCCTAAGGTCATCGATGACCTCTTTTATTCATGTTGGATTGTTATTTGCCGAGCTCCTTTTCAACTTTTACGCCATTCGAAGATATCCGGTTGTCATTTTTCCGTCAATGGCTGCAGGCTCGCTTGGGGCCGTTCGGGCCTGGGGTCCCTCCTAGGGCTTGAATTCAGGGATCCGAGCTTCTGTCACCCTAAGTAAGTTATCCTATTTTGTGTCAAAAACTTTCTTAAAAGCTGAGACTCCTGATGGGAGCCCCAGTCCTTGCGGTGACAGAGTTTTCTGTACCTCGACCGCTGTCCATTTTCCAATCGTAACTGTTATGGTCCGTTGCCTTCCTTTTTCCTTTTCGCTCGAAATTTTTCTCTGCTGAAGTCAAGGCGAAGTTCAGCTCCCGTGGGAGTCCAGACGGAACCCTCCTGTGATTGGAGTCGTGGGCGGAGCCCGGCTCCCGTAGGAGTCCGGGTGGAGTCTTTTTTGGCATCGTGGACAGAGCCTGGCTCCCGTAGGAGTCCGGGTGGAGTCTTCCTTGGCATCATGGACGGAGCCTGGCTCCCGTAGGAGTCTGGATGGAGTCTTCCTTGGCGTCGTGGATGGAGCCTGGCTCCCGTAGGAGTCTGGGTGGAGTCTTCCTTGGCGTCGTGGACGGAGCCCGACTCCCGTAGGAGTCCGGGTGGAGTCTTCCTTGGCGTCGTGGATGGAGCCCGGCTCCTGTAGGAGCCCGGGTGGAGTCTTCTTTGGCGTTGTGGGCAGAGCCCGACTCCCGTAGGAGTCCGGGTGGAGTCTTCCTTGGCATCGTGGATGGAGCCCGGCTCCCGTAGGAGTCCGGGCCTTCCACTTTGCTCGAGCCAGGGCGAGGTTCTCCTCCCGTTCCCGGCCCGACTGTGAAGGCGCGTTAGGGCGCTGTAAGGCCTCTCCCCCCATCCGGTCTAAAAGAACCAAGCCTTTGACTTTGCTCATATCAGGATGAGGTTCTCCTCCTGTTCCTGACCCGGCTGTGGGGGTGCGTTAGGGCACTGTAAGGCCTCTCCCCCCATCCAGTCTAAATGGAACCGGGCCTTTGACTTTGCTCATGTCAGGACGAGGTTCTCCTCCTGTTCCTGATATGGCTGTGGGGGCACATTAGGGCACTGTAAGGCCTCTCCCCCCATCCGATCTAAAAGAACCGGGCCTTTGACTTTGCTCATGTCAGGACGAGGTTCTCCTCCTGTTCCTGACATGGCTGTGGGGGCATGTTAGGGCACTGTAAGGCCTCTCCCCCCATCCGGTCTAAAAGAACCGGGCCTTTGACTTTGCTCATGTCTGGATGAGGTTCTCCTCCTGTTCCTGACATGGCTGTGGGGGCGCATATGGGCGTTGTAGGGCCTCTCCCCCCATTCGGTCTAAATGGAACCGGGCCTTCGACCTTGCTCATGTCAGGACGAGGTTCTCCTCCTGTT